>NC_041358.1:13517882-13670382 GCF_900634415.1 Cottoperca gobio
TTGTCCACCGGCCAAATGGCTAGTGATGTTTACATTTTACCAGCCACTCAAGAGATTACTAGTGTTTTTTTGGCTGGTGAGTGATGCACATCTACTAGCCTCTTGCATGTTTTAGCAGCATTTGGCTGGTAAATGGTGCTACTGTTGTACACTGCACCGACTCCTTAAACCCGTGACCTAATCCAGACCTAACCTTTGTCATTTACTCTGCTCATGTGAAAAAGAAAATAAATTCTAGTACTAGGTACACACACCTGCCCAAAACTCAAACCATGTAGTCTTTCTTTTACCCATCTGCCATTAAGTATTTACTTTGCATGGTATCATTTGCTGGGGATGTGGAGATACCAGTGTGCTATTGTGATAGCAAGACTGTTGTATAACACATTCTAAATATTTTATTTATATCAGGCACAACACAGCACTCCAGTCCTGTAGAACAGATCATGTACAGCCTAAACCCTAACCATGCCTTCTGATAATAATCAACACCACACAACCCCAACAAACATACACAGATCAACATATCCATGCACACATGTCTCCACCTTTCCCTGAGCGAAGTAAACACCAGAGTGCTAGTTTGGCTCCGGAAACCCACATTTACTACTCTCTTCCTCCCTGACACCATTTCACACAGACACACAGATTGTTCCTGCCAGCTTCAGTCAGTTAGAGAAACACAAACACACACTTTCTGTAACAGGCAACTATAAATCCTGTATGGAGGGAAACTTTAGCTTCACTGACCTCTGTGGGTTAAAAGGTTAAAGTCTGTTGCACTTCTGACCCCACCCAACATCACAGTCAGGTGTGGTCTATTGAACGTGTTACCACACCTAGCTGTGATGTAGCATTGCACAGAGATGTGTCACACTGCACAGGGTGATGAATGAGGATGTCTTTGGACATTGGCATATTTTAATTCCTGCCGTTTATCATCGTTCTCATCGTTTGTTTTCTTTCCCCCCCCCAGTTGCACACATCTCCTGAATTTGCAGAACTGTGCGCTTCTCTTTATGTCACTTTCTATGTCTGCGGCGGGATTAAGTTTACCTCTAGGCTGTGGAGGGCAACAGCGCAGCAGCTGGAACTGGAGGTTGTCGGTGCGAAGGCTTTGGCCCTCCAGGTGCTCCAGCAGCTCAAGGAGAGTGGCCCGAACCGTCTCAGTGCCGTACAAGCGGAACCCAGTGGGGGCCACCTCGATCTGGAAGTTCTTATACTGACGCACGGGACGAGACTCCCTCAGGTCGATCTGGGAGGCAGAAAGAGAGAGTTTTTAACTGGAACATGGCAAAATGATAAACAAGGAAGGATTGAATGACCAACAGTAATATATAAAACAATTTCAGATGAGGAGAGAAAAACTATTGAAAAGTGAACATAACATTAAATGAAGAGGCGCAGGGAAGAAACAAGAGAACGGGATTGTGCAAGGAAAAATGCGTAATGAACTTGAGTAGAGCTAATGTCAGTATTTGGATTAAGACACATGAATACACCACAGGAATGTGTCACTACAATGACACATTAACATTTTTTTCATTCCTCATAAAAGCCATGACTAAGTTGGCGGTGGAAACACGGCATTATATACACAGCTTTGTGGATGTTAGTGTATGTGTGTGTTTCTTCCATTACAGACTCATGAAGATGAAGTGCACTGTCTTTATCTAAACATCCCGTAATCCAATACATAATAAACTGTTTCTGTGTGTCTTTGTGTGTCCTGTCATGGTTGGATAATAACCGACATAAGACTTTCCAATACATCCCTGTGATGACAGACATTGCTTGACACTATGGAAAGATACTTTGTTTTTGTAAAGCAGAGAAGCCTGACACAACAGACATCAAAGATTGGTGTGGTATTCATTTTTAGTTTTTATTTGCAACCAAAACAAACATCCTATATAAGTGATTACAGTGGAACTAAGGAGCGTTTCGCAACAGCCGCATCACCTCAGCAATTTTGGGTTTCCCTTCCAATTACTGAAATAATATTTTAGTTCAATTATATTCAATTATTTTTTAAATATATTTTCATTGACCAGTGGTAAGGTTTTTATTAGTTTGTACTCTTTGTTTGTATTATACTTATAATAATATAATAATACTAATAGTAATAATAATACTTATATATTATTAACATATAATAATAAGAATAAGAATAAGAATAAGAATAATAAGAATAATAAGAATAATAGAAGTATAATTTACTAATTAACAAAAAATGTGATGAAAAATTAAAAACAGCTTCCTAACCCTTTATGAATAAGTCATACCTCATTGCAGACCACAGTGATGATGATGTACTGGTAGTCAGTGCAGCTCCAGCGCAGGATGTAGGTGCCCTCCTCGTTGCCCTCCTGACGCAGCTTGTGGATGGCATACTCCGTGCTGGGGAGGGTTTATAGAAAAGACTTGAATACAAAGCTTTAATGAAATGTCTGTTAGTTTTGCTGTTGTATAGTTAGCATGTCTTTTATACTGCATGTGGTTTGTTGTGACCTGTCTTACTTGTTTTTTCTCTTTTGTTTTCCCTTTACCTGATAAAGTTATCCGTCTATCTATCGTTGATCTATTTAGTGTGACTAAAAACTAAATAAAATCTAGATTTAGAGAAACTTTAAATTGCTATAATGGAAAGGTTGGTAAACAAGATTGTTGCACACATTATAACATTTTATAAACTATATAAGTATTTGTTAATGATTAGGTAAGAAATCATTACATAGATGGACCCATCTAAATAATGTGTATGGATGCTTTACTTCTATTAAGTATCTATTAACCGTTTATCAAGGTTTTATAATCATCAGCTGCAACTTTATAATAGCCATCCAAATACTACTACTGTACTTTGTAAACCATTAACAAAGTGCTACAATTATCTGGTCCATCTATCTTTGTGATGTTATAGATATTTAAAATAAGGTTTATAAATGATTTGATAATCATTAACAAATACCTAATATAGTAAATAAACTGTTAAAGTAACAAAAGTTATTTCATAACTAATAATAAGTAATTATTATTCATTATTTTTCTGTTAACAGAAACATAGCTAATAACTAAAGTTAATTAACTATCAATTTACCATTTATTAATGATGGTTATTATAAAGTGTTATGACTGCCGGTGTCCAGTAACACTGTGCTTTTGTGAGGAAGCAGACACATGTGCACACACAGATTTAAAGCAATAAAACTGCCAGTACACACCAGATGGGTCCGTGGCAGCCGTTGTTGATGTTGTGCACCACTGAAGCAGGGGCCACCTCCTTGCACAGGAAGTGGTGGGCATCCACTGTCAGCCTGAAGTACCCATCCACAAGGGCTGCGAAGGACAGAGCCTCACCCCTGTAAGCCATATGCAACTCCTGAAAAGAGAAAAGACGGGGAGAAAGAGATAAAGAGAGGGAGGGAAGGAAGAGGTGATCGGAATATAAACTATTATAAAGCCACGATACTTCAGAGGGCTATCTAAAGAGTGGTGACGCATTACAAAACTCAAATTCCATCTACATGATGAAGCACGATGTCACCTTTAGTCACGGCTAATATAGCTAGGAGCATTTGCTTCAACGTGATGTCCTTTGAAACAAATGTTACAGTAGGTCACATTAACTATGAAAGTAGAGGCAGTAGACAGTCCAGGTTACTAAAATATGTGCGGATGAGTGCTCCCATTGTGACGGTACTATGACACATCACAATAGTATTTGCTTTGACCTGTAGGTCATTGGAACAACAATGCCACACAAATTCTGTTTTTAAAGTTACTGCTGGGTTTATTTAAAAACAGATTTGGTTTGCTAAGTGACAATATGGAGGCCAATCCCACTTGAAACACAGTGCTCGTTGTTTGTCTCACCATCCTCTTGTTGTCCTGTCTGAAGATGGTGACCGTCGCTTCTTTGATGACAGTGTGTGTGATCTCATGGAAGTCACAGAACACCACCCAGTCGTCGTTCGCCTCATTCTTTTTGTCATTTTTCAGTTTTTCATCCAACTTGTTCTTCTTTGACTTGCCCTTTTCTTTGGCGCTCAGAGGCGTCTATTTTATAGATAAACAAACAAATATACATACGCAAATTATGAAAAAGGTAAACCATCATTGACCTTTACAAGGTTTGTCTTAGATCATCTGCAGCACCATCATTTTTGGACTAGTGACCTCAGGTGCTAATAAAGAAGTACTGTAACAATATATAAAACATAACAACATACAACATATTTAAAAAAAGACAACTGCACTACTCTTTCGAAGTTATTCATACTCATCAAAATAATAGGAAATGTGTCCCCTACACCATCTCAGTGTATCATTTCTTGAGTGGTTTTATAGAACTATATTCAGTTCTTTGTGCATAAAAATAAGAAACCTGAAATGTTCTGCTCGGCACTGATTGGACACAAGCACTAAAACATAAAAAAGGAGCACTAGTTCACTTTCTTTTCTGTAAAATATTCATATCATATGACTATAGGGAGTTAATGATGTTTTTCTTATTGGATGTTTTGACTGTTGTTTGTAACTGCCAGTTTATCTGAAACTAACTAGTCAAACTAGTGAAACTAGAGGCCATTTTCTCTCTGACACCGTGTGTTACTCACTGTAGCAGGCTTCTTCCTCCAGGAAATGCCAGCGGTTCCTGTAACCAGGACCTGCATGTCATGGCTCGTCTTCATGTTCTGACTCTGGCTCTGCCCTTGGCTCGGGTTGCAGTATCCTGGAAACAGCAAATAAATAGTATATTGCAGCAGTTACACATATTAAATATACAAAATATTAAAATGCAATCTTGCCGTGCTCATGCAGAGACTGGGCCGGGGAAATGTCTCATTGGCTACCGTATGATTACATTGAAAGAAAGTGTGATGTTAAGCAGGTTGCTCAAACCGTCGAGCTTTGCATTAGTGCTTGAAACCTTTACACATGGGTTAGAATCATCCGGGGTCTGGTCTGCTGTGGGTTAATGTGACATCAAAACATCTTGTTCCTTTCACTTTTGGTTTGCAACATCTGCACGTACTCAAACAATGTTTTGGGTATATTCGGATGTCAACAAAGTTCAAACTTTTTTCTTTATAGAACTGTGGGCAGGACGCCTCTGCATGTAAACACACCAATCTAACCACTGTCGCTTAACCACTCTACACTAATACAGAGGATTCAAGTATTGCAATAGGACTATAAAAACAAACAAATAACTATGTTTTGTTGTAGGGTTGGAACTTCATAATACTGATCATTTTTATCAATCTCTCTCTCTCTCTCTTAAAACAATTTTCCTCCATTGTTATTACATCAACTCTCACAGGGATCAACTTGGTAAACAAATAGTTTTCTTTCTCATCTATAATCTCCCGTAAATCTAATAAAACTACATATCAAACAAAAACCCACGCTCAGCTCTTGCACAACACAAATCTGGCACGGTGCCTGGGAGCTTTAAATCATGGGAATCCCCCTCATCATCTTCCTGAAATCTTACCATAGTAACCTCCATTGCAGAGATCTCCTTCCTGCATTACACTGAGCGAGACGGGCTCAAGGAGCTCGCTGCCCAGGCCGCCGGTCAGGCCCTCCAGTGTGGCCAGGTACTTGATCTTCAGGTCGTACTGCGTGATGTTGCTGTCCTTCATTGTGCGGCGGTTGAATTCACTGAGGAATTTCTTGAAGACGTTGTTGATGCGGATGCGTGTCAGGAAGTTGCGATGCTTAATGTTGCGGTTCAGCGACTCCGGGATGAAGCGTTTGTAGCTGGTGGGATTAAGACAGAAGTGGGTTTGATAAGGGACAGCTGGAAAATCAAAAATCAAGCAAGTAGACTTCATGGAAATTTGCAGGGATGGATCTAAAATGTGGACGTTATTTTAAGATCTAAATCTCATCTCGGAACTCATAACATGCCCAGTTTTAACAAACTCTGAGCACATGTCCTGGGGACATTTCAAATAATCAGATTATAGATACTATATAAAAGATCTTTGCACAATTTTCTTTCTGGCTTCTAAAAGAAAAGCATCTTTAAATGGAAAAAACAAAGAATTTTGGCCTAAGCTTTTTCAAAACAACCTTTCATCAAACCATATGCCTAGGTATTTGTAGGAAGTGACTTGTTTTTATATATTTATAAATATATAGTGGGATCAGCTTCCTTCCTTGGTCTTTTTTTAATTAAGGACTAGTTTTAATTTTGATAAAAGAAAGCTGCAGTGATTAAAGAGCATCCTGCAAAACTCAATAGCTTGATTCAAAGAGGGTGTCACTGTGTATGCGATTGTGTCATCATCATACATATGAATCTTGAAATCTTTAGAAAGTGTTTTACCTGATTTCATGGGAAGCAGTTGGCATGGGCATATCCATATCCTTATTATAATAAGTGATAGCAAGCACAGCCATGCCCAAACACTCATTTTCTATCTCGTGTTGCTCTGCCTCTGAGTTGGACATCCTCAGAGGAACCACACCTGTCACAAAGTCATGCTGGCCCTGTGCAACAAACATATTTATATTTAACATAGAGACACGTGGAATACAAATACTGTCAAGATGAACAAATGAAATGACGACTGTTCCCTAAATAATTAACAAAAACAGAAAATTCAATTAAGTAGTTAGGAAACATCAATTCCTGCTGAGTTCCAACTTCTTCTTTTCTATATTTGAATGGACTGAAAGAATTTAATTGACAACTAAAATTGCTCTATATTATCTATTGCTGACAAATTGCACTTCCTGGTATTGTTGGATTTCCTCCCAGCTGTTGATGTTTTGAAACTCAAATGTAAACTGCGATGTTTGAGCTTTTAATCAGAATGTACATGTACTTTCAAAAAGGAAGAAATAACAAATACAAATCTTATAATCTTGGTGGAGTGCAATCTTTTTAGGTTACCTGCCCAAATATATGATTCATGTGGGAAACAATGACAGCAATGTAAAGCAAGCCATTAGAAATGTCTTTTTGTCCACCTGGGCAAACAGGTAGTCGAGAGAGGCAGCATCCAGTAGGGGAGTTCCTTCTGGTGTTTTCTTCGGGCTTGGTCCTCCTTTGAGTTTACTGAGGCAGTGTCTCCAAACTGGAGACTCTCCTTCAGTGGTGCCATGCCAGTTTCTGAAATAAAATCTGACAGGAGAGAGAAATAAGTTAACGGAATGAATACATGGTGTGCATGCAAGAAAGTATGCGTGGCTAAATAAAAATAAAAAAGCACACTGCCATTACAAGATAACATGAGTTGCAGTGTTCCTTACAGGATTTTGTGAGACTATGATGGGTGGACCTCGGACCCCGTAGGCATACTCCCGCGGAAGAAGGTTTTGTACATTTTAAAGTAAAATCTAATCCACTGCTCCTGCACTTTGAAATTTCAAAATAAAAAGAACAGTAAGGATTGCCCGCAGTTGCATTGCCATGTTAATCATGTTAGCTTGCTGACAATGGCCTTCAGCTAAAAGCACTTGCTGTGCCTAAGGAGTCCTCACTACCCTGTCAAATGATTGCTCTTTATTCCCTGTATGTATTTGTGTTGAACATTTGTTTATGTTAAAGATTGTGTGTATATTCACAATAGACCACAATACCCTGCTTGTTTGTCAGACTGCACAACAGAACGCAAAGCAGGCTGCAGCAAAAAAATACAAACACACACACAAAGCACACACACTTTTTTCGCTCTTTCACTAGCTACTGTCAAAGCAGAGCAAAGTTAAAGACGAAGTGGAGTTGACACCACAGTAATGTTTTTCTCCTCTTTGCATGAAATTCTGCCTATCTTGTCAAATGGGTTTTCTGAAGAAGGTCGTAACTCTCTTCAAATGAATCTAGTACATTGCTGGTCTGTCACATAAAATCTTTCAATCCAGACTTGTCACAACTCAATCTTTACTCAAAAGATGTCATTAACTCACTGCCTTCTATTCCTTTTCTTATATAAGTGTATGGCCAAAGACCCTCTCTGAAGAGCTGCTAACCTTGATCTTTAGCTGAATTCCAATTTCAGATATATTTGGCTGTTTGCTCTTCTCTTTCCTCTTATAAAGCCAAAATGAGAATCAAGATCTAATAACCCTGTGGGAACATGAGGAATGTCTCAGCTTGCCAAGCCACCCAGTGTCATTTTCTATGTTATGATCTTCTATGACCCGAGCTTAAGTACTGCTGATTCATAACACACATCCACAACATTCAGCAGAGTGTTTTCAGATAATTCCAAGGATTTTATGGCATTAGGAAATTATACACAGATAAGTGATATGCCTTTCAGATTCATCTAATGGTGAATGGGACAGACGTATAGCCAACACATCGCTATTTTACTATATTCCATCATTGTCATGATGGCAGCAGGAGAAACAAAGTAGCCCTGGCATCCACCTTGCCATGGCTCATTCTGGGGACTCCTGTGGCGTTACCAGGGATGTAGCACATTATGTAATACCTCTATTGCATTCACACTCAGACCCACAGTCTTCTCCAATTTGGACACGGCCATTATTACCTCCAGCATCCTGATCCAAATTGGATCCTTTCCACATGGAGGAACAGTACTTCAAGCAAACACATTTCAGCCACTTGAATCCCAGATCTTATTTTTGGTCACAACAAAGAACTCCTGGACCAAAAATGAGGGTTGGAATGTAGATCAACTCTGAAATAAGGCTAAACTCAGGCCCGCCTCCCTCATCACTACCGGTGGTACACAAATCTACCTGTCAAACTCACATACCATGTTACTCTGAACTCACTCAAGGCAGCATCTAGCACACACTTCAAAGAGAGTATTCCAGAGTTTTCTGAGAGAGTATCATGGCCTCTGACTTGGAGGTCTTGGCTTTCATATCAGATTGTGTTCAAACCACACCAGTGTGCAATGGAGGTTACATAACTACATCATCCACTCTGTGACCACACACACCAATAAATGCTGGGTAACCTATCCTTCTAATCAATATGAAGCAATATTTGGGTTGAATGACCAACCCAACTTGCTGGGTTACATTAACCCAGATGTTATTGGTCCATTAGTTACCCAGCAGTGTTCATGTCTGCAAAAAGCAGGGATGCAATCCTGAGATAACAAATCAAAAACAACAATTGAAGCCCGATGCGTCCTCTCACCCTGGAAAACTCCTCACAAGGAAACAGTCCTGTCCCTATCCAGGAGATTGGCTCCAGAGCCTAAAAGTGAGCTCAACTATATCTACTTCACGGGTGGCCTGCAGACTGGTTTCGCTATTGCACGTGGTTTCTTTGGGATTGCTCCGCCTCCTGCTCCTTCCCACCAGAAAGAAACATTCCACATCCCAGGAAGCAGTTTTTACATTCAGGACTCAGCATGCTAAAGTGTCTGACTTTGGTATGCTGCCCCACTGGCAATTCAAAGATCCCTAAAGCTAATCTCGCAGGCTAGGAGCTCAAGCGGGAAGGTGCCCCAGTATCAACAGTCATGTATATGTATGTAATATTTCCATTGTTTTGAAGACTACATGACATTTGAGGTAGTTCAAGGAAAAACACAGCCGGTTTCAATTTAAGAAATAACTTCATGGGAATAAATAGAAGCTAGAAAACTCCTATGTCGTCTTACCTCATGCGATAGTGCAACTTGACACTGGTTTCATCTGTGATCTTGAACTCATAGTTGGGGGGGTACCAGGTGGCATTTGTCTCATCATACAGGGCAAATAGGTTATGGCACAAGGGAGAGATTGCTGAGAAGGAAAAGAGAAAAGAGGAAAAAAGATCAATATTCAGACCAATCGTTGCATTGAGGCTGATTTGAAGGCCTCCGTCTAAAGAAGGGATCTAAGAGCAACAGCGAACAATCTGCTTATAAAACAAGAAAAAGATAATTTACAGCGAAAGAGTCATTATTGCAGAATGACCGCAATAATGACCAGCTCGCTGTACATTATCCCGCTTATTACACGGCTAAAATGATTTTATTGATTACAAAATGACTTTAATGCCTCCGCCAACACAAATAGTCTGCTCGCTGTGTTCAGAGATCAGAACTGCATCCATAGCAATGATCTGTTATTTATAGCAGTTGTCAGCTATAAAGAAATAACAGACAATAGTGTTGCAAATGACCAATCAAAATAGATGATGTGGGATCCTGGTTTTAGTAGTTAAAACTACTACTGGTTGTTTAGAGAGGTGAAGATACTTCTTTCAAGAGCCTTTCTAGAGTGGCACTTAGTCTACAATAACTGCTTCATGGCTTTTGAACTGTGGTTTCAGTTGATTGCAGATGTTGACAACTAAAGGCAGTAATAAACGTTCATCTGGATTTGAGAACAGTAACAGACAAAGAGAAGTTCTCCTCTGTCTGTTGTTTAATGCTCAGACATCAGTGTTTCCCAGTGTAACCCTGTGCCCCCCCCCCCCCCCCCCCCTGAAATTCAAGGTGTTTCGTTTTTTTTCTGGATTTTTTTTGGGGGGGGTGGTTTCACAACTGACATTTCACATTGAACAGGTGCTCTTCTATTAAAAAAACTAAACGCAGTGTGTACAGTCTACTTTGCGCATTCACATTCTCTCCTCCGCTCTGTGAGACAGAGCGGAGGAAAGGAGAGGAGGGAACTACAAATATAATTCTCTGAATCCTTGCATTAGTGCCTGTTGTTTACCGTCTCTCTTACCGTCTGTCCCTTTCCTTGTGTTTGTATGTCTCTCTCTATGTATACAAACATAACCAAGTGTTATTTTTCTTTTAAATCCTGTAACCTTCACTACTTGACCAAAGCCAAGACCTTCCTTTAATGGTGTGTAAGAGTGTGGACCTCAGGTATAACAGTAACCCTTTACTACTGGTTATCAATCATTTTAAGCCAAATGCAATGTCCTTTAAGAGTAGGGATCTAATATGTTAACCTGGTGATTTTGTTAACTCCAATTGATGTGCCACATACTATATTTACAGTAAAAATCTACAACACAATACTGGCAATAAACAGATAATATATAAATAAGCAGAGCAGGCTATTCTTGATTTTGCCAACTTGCCAACAGGTCAGTCACTCACAGCATTTCTTAGCAGCCTCCACACAGAGCTCCAACGCAGTGTAGCAGCCTTTGAAGTAGTCTATCTGGAGCGCCTCATCTGTGTAAAAGTGGATCTCCAAGCCCCGAATGGAAGTAGGAGAAGAGGAGAGTTGGGCCCGCTTATTGGACCGCCTCATCTTCCCACAGAGTTGCCTGCCTAACTCCATCACCCACAGAGTTGGCATTCAGACACTGGATAGGTGAAGTGAAAAAGATAAATGGGGGAGTGGGAATGTTAGAATTAAGTTTATTTCACATTGTGTACAACAAAGTAAGTTTCAGGACAGACAAGACAAATTAGAACATACACACATGGGAAACAACCTAATTCACATTTCTCTCACACAGAACTTAATGTATTGTGATGATCAGTAAAATAGTAAATCAAACATATACACTGTTAAACAAGTAATTGCTACTAAGTAGCACTAATAGCATTAATTTACATTTTCAATTAATGTTTAAAAACATACCAAGTTCACCAGAAAGAACGTACTTATGTTAACGCAGTATTACTAAATAATCGACACTTTCAGAGGAAATGGAGGACCGCTGTGTACTTAACATAGCCAATGAAGTGTGTTAAAACCGATGTGTGTGTGTGTGTGTTACAGTAAGAAAAAAGTATTGATCATGAGCTCAGCAAACAGCAGCATAGAGTCCAATGTTCATTAACCTGATAACCTGATGATATCATTACAGTGCAGAGCCCCGACACAAAGCACACAGAAGTCTCACTAAAGTGCGAGTGAAATGACGTCAGCCTGTGAACTGGGCTGATGACATCAACATGGAGGACAGATCGTAGCTGCGCAGTGGCTGTGATGAGTCTGGGCTTCACTACAGGAAGCGTCTAATAGCCTGCATAGCAAAAGCAGCATGTAAACAGCAGCAGCCCTGAGTTCCTGTGTTGACAGCACTTACAGCTACATAGACCAGCATAACATACATTAATTATCATTGCCTAGGCATCTATTCACTCTGGATATCACACACATAAGCGTGTATAAACAAGCATAAAAAGAGGAGAAAAGGGGAGAAAGAGACTGACTGTTTGTTCTTTAGAAGAGATTTTCTTCTAAAGAGAGTCATCAGTCTGCCTCTTACAGTCAGTGTGTCAATGTCCCTCACTCTTCCTCTTTCTACCTACATTCCTCGGAATGCTTCTAAATGTCACAACAGTTAAATGAAAACATATCTCTTACACTTTTTGTTTGATATATCAAGAAATCTTTCATAAATGACATGATTGAGACTGGTAGTATTGAACTGACGGCAGTTTTACAGTAGACCACATTTTTCTCAAGACTACTTCAGCTGAAAAATATGTTCACCTTTTTTGTTTCTTTTAAAGAAGCCAAATGACTTGAACTGTTGTTTCTGCTAAACAAAAACAAGAAATTGGAGCAGTTTATAATATAACTAGTGATAGACAGCCGATCCCAACAGTTGTGTAGGTGGTACAGGTGTGTGGGTAAAATAAAGTAATAAAGACAAAAGACTACCAAATGCTGCCTCCATATGCATCTGCATTTTTTTAAACGTGTCTAACATTAAATATATATATATATAAACTGTGTACAATAGTTGGTTAGGTGGTCCAAAAAGAAAAGAAATACTACACCAACAAACAAATAAGATGCATCCTTTAATTGTGCATCAATCCCCCTGTCTATTTAAGTCTAAGGTGGGAAGTAAAGTTGAGATAGAAGAAAAAATTAACACAAGCAACATGAGGACAAGAAAGTGAATCTGAAATTAAATTTGCCTTCATTTCCCCGTAACAACTTTCTTATTGTTTCAAAACTTCCTGTAGCTACTTTTCACTGTCAAACCCTTCCAGCAAAGACAATTGTGTATGAACTATATTGTGTCGATGGGAAACCCTGGCTGACAGCAGCGTACTATAGGTTACTGAAGGCCCCGTCACACATATCCGTATGGCAGAAACGTATTCTAGCGTTTTGGGAGCTTATTGGGCTTTGAATATAGTATATAGGTTCCCTGTGAGTAGCTCATCCTCACTTCTTCACAGCACGTCTTGATGCATACATCAACCCAGCATCAGAGAGCATGGAGGATGCTGAGAGGCTGCGACAAGAGTACATTCTAGCCGTTCTCCAACATCAGCATGATGTGAACCAAATGGCACTTTTCCAGCTCCGTTGGCCAGACGCTCTGATACGTTTTATATAAGTAAGTGATAAATTAATTCTGCCACACGATATGTGTGACAGGGCCTTTAGGTGTTCCATACAGTGACGGCTCAGGTGAAGAGTTGTAGACAGTGACCATAAAAGCACCGTGACAAATAATCAATGTAAGAAATGAGCACCCTGTTCCATTAACAGGGTTGTATAAAAAAAAAGGCTACAAAAGCATTCAAGTGGCCAACAGAAGACAGTCAACTTCTCATAGACAAAGAAAGTCAAAAATGTCTAGCAGAAGAAATTGGACAAAGCTGGCCATAGTTTATACCTATTTACATTCTCATTAACGATAAATATTGCTTAAAAAATGCTTAGCATGACACTTTTTTAGGCAAATCAGTTCAACCCCATCTCGATTGTATGTTTTGTGCACCTTTTTAAAATCAGTTAGTATCTGTAGTATAGCTACATTGCTTCAATACATTACATTACAATTGTAATTTAGCAGACTTACAGTGAACTAACTACCCCCTGGAGCAACTCAGGGTTAAGTGAGTTGCGGTGGCGCACAATGGTGGCAGCCCCTGGTATTGAACTCACAACCTTCCGGTGATCTATTTGGAAGTCTAACCACTAGACCACTAGACTGTTCTTAAATACAATTGTGAGGTACTTTATTTGACCATTTCCATTTTATGCTGCTTTATACTTCTACTTCTAATACATATCTGAGGGAAATATTGTACTTTTACTAAAGCTACAAAGCACTATATATATATTAATTTGTTCAAATTAGCCACAACTTTACCAGCCGCAACATTAGAGTGACGTTCACACTTAAATGCTTCAATAATTACAATCCAATTTCATAACATATTATATAGTATTCTGAAATGAGCCGGTCTGCAAAACGAGTACTTCTACTTAAATATATTTGAGTTCTAATACCTTTGTATCTTTACTTGAGTAGACTTTTGAATGCATGAGTTTTACTTGTAACTGAATATTTCTCCAAATGTATTAATACTTTGACCTAAGTAAAAGATCAGAGTAATTTTTCCACCACTGAATAAAATTGATGAGTTCTTGGCTGCAACACTGTTGCTTGTGTGCAAGCTGAGCTAGGACGTCCCCCTAAATGTCAGAGCTTGAATAAATCCTTTAATTAGAGCGCCATCCCACCAGAGATTTTTCTCAACCAGTTTTTGAAGATTCAGCACCCACCCATGTAAGCATATTGACGGTAAGTGTGTACATTCATTACCACTGCATTGTTGGTATACCTCTGACAATTAGTCACAGTCAGGAAACAGCCAATCCAAACGGAAACCTTTTTATTTATTTTTAGAATGTTCATTAAATTGGCTCAATTGTTTTCTTTTTTCTTTACCAAAAACATAAAACCAAAAAAGCATGAATGAGTATGATGATCTCTGTAATTTAGTATCACCAGATCAAGAATTGAAATATGAATGTACAGTTGATTGTTTTTTACTTAAGAATTCCAGTGTTGTGAAAAAATAAATACTAAAAATAAAAAAGGTTTAGTTTGTAACAGTTTTCTTTACTTTTCAGATAAATGTTCTACACCATGTCTCACTTTTAGAAATCAGCAAAACCTGTGTGCCTGAAGTGAAAAAACTGTGGGCAGATAATAGGCTTTTAAAGCAATAATGTCATAAAGGCCACTTGGTTATTACAAGAAAAGGTCAAGTAAGTGATACATGTAATGCTCTTTGACATTAAATACCATGTTATAATGTTAGATAATACCAAAAGGTGGGACTTTTTATTTTCTTCGTGTTATGTGAATTTAAGTGTGTAAGTGTGTGTGCATGTGTGTTGAGAGGCACCTACTTTTATCAATCTCCAATGTGTGAAGCCACTTTACCCTTTGATGTCAGAATTGTGTATGATTTAGTAGAATATTTGCAATACAGATTTTCATTATCATCATCTAACAGAAGTCCAAAGTGACATATTCAAAATGTCTTGTTTAATCAGACTAGCAATCCCAATAGTAGTGTTAGATATTCAGTGTGCGTCAGAAGAGAAAGAAATTCAGGAGATATTCAATTTGAGAGGATGGAACCAGTGAATCTTTGCCAGATTCATCTGAAAAGGTTCTTAAATATTGAATCACTTATCAAAATAATTGCTTTTTAATGTTCTGTCTATGGAAGGATTAAGACAAATCATCACAGCTCTAATAAATAATAGATGTGGGCCAAAGAAGCGACACACTTCCTGCACTGTTAATGGGTTAAATTCCTGTTAACACAATAAAATCTAACCATTTTACTTAAATCCATATTTGCATTGTTGGAGCAGGGTCCCTGTGGTCTCCCATGATCCGAGATAAAACTAACAATTGGTTTCACTTTTCTTTTACACCCAATAAGCAGCACAGTGAAATACTATAGACGGCTTGCTATTTTATAAAGACATTTCACTTTCTCCATTTACAATTTTCGAGTATTGACAGATGGCTTAAAAGTGGACAAAATCAAATACACTTCATTACAATAATAACATAGCCTTGAAACACAGGCTGTAGGCCTACTTGTATTTGTGTTGAGATAGTCAAACTTTTTTATTCAATGGGCCCTAGTTCCTAAGGGCGTTTTTGTATTGGATTGCATCATATTATACGATCTTCCTAACATGTTGCCCTCACTCTGTTCACTTTATATTCATAACATGTTTAATTAGTAACCTACATTGTAATAAAACTGTAACAGCCGTTGGCTTTCATGGCAAGCGGACGGACGTTGGTTGACATTAGCTTGTAGCCAGTTAGTTGACTTGAATGGTCAAAGCAAACAGCTGGACAACAACGAGGACCGATGACAACCAAGCGAGTGTGTTAAATGAACCAGAAGACGGATATATTTTCATAATCGTACTCACCTCAGGAGCTTAGCCAGACAGCTGGCAAGTTACTTCCGTTTCGTTCAGTACATTAGACGCTTTAATCAAGTTGTATCACCTCTCTAGACGGACTTTAAGTATCGCGTGTCGGCTATTTGATTCCAAAACTTTCCAAGAAAAATATCCAGTATCCAAAGATAGAGAAATATTGGGTTTATTCCACAGAATTTGTTGGTGACTAATAGCTTGAGTGGCGGAGACGCAGCAGCCTCTGTTCTTGCTAACCCTTCCTGACAAGTAGCGGCCCCTTTCCCGAAAACAACGCAATGGCCTTCAGTAGAATTCGGCAGCTGATTGGCTGTTTAGCCCGTCACTCAAGTTGACGACATTTAACCCTTTGCTGGATTCAGGCGAGAGTGTGTTTTTGCCTATGATTTGTACATGTTTTACTCAGGTTGTGGGGACTGAAATCTATTCACACAATTGGGATCATCGCTCATATAGAGACAGAAAGGTGGTCCACATACGGTTAACTATACAATAAAACTAAATAAAAGTTTTTGAACAATGGTGTTTCTAATGTCAAGAATCAACATTCAATCTCAATTTTGAAACCAACATTGTTGAAAAGTCTTTAAAGCACCCAGAAAAAAATGGAAATTTGAACATCTATGTGGTGGAATGTAACTAAGTACATTTACTAGAATGCTGTATTTAAGTACAACCATTAGGTACTTGTATTTAATTATTTTCATTTTATGCAACTGTATATTTTTTTCACCACTACATTTCACTGGTAACTTTACATATTACAATTGTCCATAACCTTCCTGTCCAGTGAAATACCATGTAACTCCATATTTGGTGATTTTTAATGTTTGTGATAAAATGCAGGGTTAAGAACTCCTTAATGGGTTGAAAAAGTCCTCCTACTTCTTTTGCTAAATAAACTATTTTAAAACCCTCTTGGAACAGCTGGAAAATGCATCTTCTCAAAGCACAAAACAGGGCTGTTTTTCTGACCTCATGAAAAGTTGTTAGAAATACGTTAGAAATACGTTAGAAATACGTGGTTCTCACAGGACAGTGATGCTACAAACATATGATAATCTTATAGAATATGATGCATTGCTGTAGATTAAACGACCCAACAGTATATAAAGGAATTAAAATGAGCACAACCTTAAACATCTACAGCAATAAAATGCCACATACACATTAATGCAACAGTAATATTTCTAAAAATATTATATATGATAGTAAAATACTGACAGGGACACATTTTCTACAGAATGAGTCATTTTACTTGTGATACTTTAAGTACACTTTGCTAATAATGCTTTTGCTAAAGTAAGGTTTTGAATGCAGGACTTTTACTTGTAGTGGAGTATGTTCACAGTGTGGTATTAGTACTTTTACTAATACTTCTTCCACCACATGCCTCCATGTACATTTTCATTACATAGGCAACTCAATCTGCTGAGGAAGACTTTGATATGATCAATAGCTCCAGAGAAGCTGAAAACAATAATAAACTTTTAATTCCCATAAGAAATATCAGATTAAGATTGGATTTTGGTTAAGATTAGGCTAGTAGGATAACGTGAATCATGCAATGTTTATGTTTTAGATTAAATTCAAATTACAACTACTCTAGTATTTAAATTTTACAAGACACCTCCTAGTGTGCTGTCAATCCTCAGTATATGTGCACTGGAGGTTTTCCGTTTCCTAATCGGACCACAATTGGCTACCAAACTATTTGTGGTTTCACAAAATGATGCTATTAGGTACACCTCTTAAACTCAGATTTTAAGTGAGCAAATAGAAATGTTCCCCCTTCAGGAGGTACATTTGAAAACAACCTTTTACTCTCAAACTCTGCATATATATATATATATATACATGTATGTTATATATATATATATATATATATATATATATATATATATATATATATATATATATATATATTCTGCAAACATTCAAGTGAGGAAACAATAAATTGAACACAGTTTGAGTGGAGGGTGGTTTAGATTAATCCAAGAAATAAATGTAATGTCCTCCTAAATAACTAGAACAAGATATACAGACAAAGGGGAACCAGCAGTGGTGAAAGTACATTTATTTAAGTACTACTGCAGGTCTACTGAGGTACTTGTACTTAACTTCTGTATTTCCATTTCGTGCAACTTCATACTTCTATTCAATACATTTCAGGCAAATATTGTACTTCTCTAAATGTGTTTTACAGCTTTAGTTATCTTTCATACTGTCCAGTGAAAACCATGTGTCTCCAAATTTGAATGTGATTTTTTTGTCTGATAAACTGGAAGGTTTATTTATGGGTTAAGAAAATCCCCTAATTTCTTAAATTTAATTAACTATTTAAAAACCCTCTTGGATTAGCTGCAAAATGTATCAGCACAAAACTGAAAACAGGGCAGTTTTTTTGAGCTCGTGAAAAGTTGACTATTAAGGAATACGTGTTTCTCAGAGGACAGTGACGCTACAAACATATGATGATTTTATAGAATATGCTGTTAATTAAACTACTGATTAAAATGAACACAACCGTAAAATCTAGAGCAGTTAAATGCAACATACACATGAACGCAGCAGTTATATTAATCCAGAAACATCATATATAATAGTAAAACACTGACACAGAATTTCTTTTTCATAATATGTATTTTTACTTTTACTTCAGTAAAGGAACTGAATACATCTTCCACTAAGGACCTTTCACACTAATGGACTTTGCAGTTGCATATATCTTTGCCATTCTGTATGAGGCAAACATATAGGTAGTAAGTAGTAGAGCAATCAAAAACATCCGTGAGATTGTTTTTCCAAAACCTGTCAACATGTAGTCATAGCCTACGTTTAAAATAGGCTCCATCTCTTGCTTATTTGCATATCTGCCCTTTTGGATGAGGTTGTTTACAGGATAATGTGTGAAAGCATTGACAATATCAGATTATGTTGCATGCCATGTAACATATCAGTTTCTTCTTTTAAAGGGACATTTTTAGAACAAAGGAAAACAAGAACCTTGGACAAAGAAGTCAAGGAAGTGTCTGAAAATATGTGACCGTTTCTCTCCAGCAGACTCTCTGGGCTTTGTCACCACAAAAAAAAACAATGGAATTTCCCTACCAACTGCAAACTAAAGATCAAACACAGAGACAAAGTGTATCTATACACTCGAATAAATAATAAGCACTATAATACATGCCTTTGTAAAGGTGGAGAGAAAACAAAGTTTAGTTACTTACATAAGCTTAGGGTAACACTTCAAACATGTAATAAATGATTTAGAGCATAAATTGTCAAAGTGGGAGGCGTTCCTCCCACGGGGGACTCCAAACTATTTCAGGGGAGGCTCAGTGAATGGAAGTGAAAACATATTACATCAGTTATCAAAAGAAGATCCCATAGAATAGCCTAAGTGTGTGTGATCTGGTTAAACTGATAGTTAAGAGATAGTGTAAATTTGGGGAAATTTATTGATTTTCCACCTTCAAGGTTAAGGCTTTGTCCGAGGGGAGGCCTACAGACTCAGACTCTCAAAACCCTGGGTTTAGAGCACACTATTATGCATTTGTATGCAACTATAATTGCATTTTGAAGTGTTTATTAATGTACAGTATTTGTATAATATCTAAGAACCACTTAAGTGTGCCAACAGGAGGAGTTATAGTTGTTGACAAATCCATAAAAACACACCAATATCTGGTTATAACTACATTATAGCATGTGATAAACCCTTTATTAAATGTTTTTATATTGCTTATGAATGCTGAATAGGGGCATTTACAGTTAAGTGTTCTCAAGTTGTGTTGTATTTCCACACCCTTCAGGCCTCAATGTGCAGTGGTCAGTGTCAACAACACTTCTTCTCAGGCTGTTGGTGGACACTTAAGCACCAGATTACATTAGTGCAGCATTAATCAATTGTCAGGTATATTGTTCCAGCAGGTTAAGGAATAGACAGGGACTTTTGTGGAGAAAAGAGAAAACCACATTCTTTCTGTTAAGAAAGAACAAGGATGTAAAGGTTTCTGTAAGACAATAAATGGGTGGTTCGCTTTAGTAGGGACTTCCCATGCCACATCACAGTACACACTTATTACCTTGCATTAAAGACAGTATGACAGAAATTCATCATCATTTTGGTGTTCAGTATACAGCAGTTGAGCATACTACCATGGAATTTACTGCGTTTGAATGACTGATCTCATTTAGAAAATATCTCTTTCAAGAAATGTACACCTCACTTGACTTTTAATGTTTTTGAAAGTCATGTTTGTTTTTTTTAAATCAAGAAATATGATTTGCCACAAGGTATCTCGATAGCACACGGTGAGTCAGAAAAACACATGAGAATCGAGGCGACTTGAGCAGATTGAGGTTAGAGTGAGACAAAAACAAAATATGTATCATGACTCTTTGGGGATTTCCACAGTAGCTACAGTATATACCCTTTGAGTTAAACATTGTTAGGACAGGTGCAGTGACCTGGGGTTTATGAGACATGACTCAAACAGTACATGTATTATTCAAAACAGGGTTCTGAAAAATATGATTCATTTCAGCGTATTGACATCATAGATCACAGTACAAGTGTTTTGATCTGCGATATATTCACATATTGTACACATGATTCTCTAAAACAATAATGTTGTAGAAAGATATAACAAAATGGAGAATGCAGCTGCCATGCCAACATGGGTGTCATGTTCAACTATTCTGCTTTATTGGGGGGAGGGGGGGAGGAACAACAATTAAAAGCTTCTCTTTTGTTTTCAAAACTGGATTCAGACAAATCTTTTTGATGTATTTAACATGAATCGTGACAGATGAGCATTTCATTTGTTTTAACAACTTTGAAATAAACATATTAAAGTTTCAGAAACAGTGGAACAGAGCTTTGTTATTATAGCCTTGTTATTTAGACCATAAAGCACATTAATAATAGATCTTTAGCTCCCTCTGTTGACAACAATGTGGAGCAATCCTTCAGGACTACCTTCAGCCTGCAGACCTGTGCTCCCCAATGCAGGTTTGCACGTCGTACATTCGTTTTAATGCTAAATCAACTTTGCTGACATATGAATACAGAAAGTATTCAATATAAGCTGAATTTTCAAAAGCAGAGATGAATGAAATAACGTACACAGTTGAATAAAATACATTTCACTTTATTTCTTACAGTTAAGCAGAAGTTACATAATTGTTGAAGATAACACCTATTTACAGGCTAATAGATTTGTCATAATTTACTGACAAATCCAATGAGGGAAAACAATTTTGTAAATAAAAACACATGGACTTTTGGATATCCCATTAAACAAAAACAATTATAATTTTCTATTAACATACTTACACTTGTCCACCTTCTCTTTTGTCCTCTGGATGGTTAGCCGAACGTGTTTTGATTTACTGCACTCGTGTCAAGTTGGCAGCCATCCTTCAGTTATCACAGTACTGTACCTTTGATGGACAGCATCAGCACTGTGATAACTGAACCAGGGCAGCCTGACAAATCTAGCAGTCCAGGGCTTCGCTCCATTCGTCATCCACCCATAATACCCGAGGTCCAGGTCAACAGGTGCAAATATAACAAAAGTTTGCCTTTTGCATTTGTGCAGAATATTTGATATCTCATACAAAACACATGCATGTTGTATATCCAGCATTTCATTTGTTTCCATATAAATAATGTTCAAGTAACATACATTAGCTAATATTACAACAGATTAATCAACATAATAAAATAGACACGTAACCTAACAATCCTTTATTTGTATACATACATGTTTTAAATATCCTTCCTCCCAATGATCACCAGCAGGAAATCTTTAAAAAACTACTTCCAACTGTTTGTTTCAGAGAAGTAGTCAGAAAAGTATAGATTTTGGGAAAGTGGCTCAGCAGTGAGCCTCCGAAGTTAAAGGAGTAAACTCTCATATTCACTTAAATCAGGACTATGTTGTTATTTTAATTATTTATTTGGGATTTTCATGTATGGTTTTGACTATTTGCACAACCATTGATTCTGTCCTGCAAAAGCCAGACTCTCATTGTTCATTATATGATGAAACTTCTACCCGTGAAATTTTGCAATCTCTTCCCATATGAAAGGATTTCGTTTTTTGTTATTTCTTTGTTTCCACTCTTACACAGAGGGTTCGTTAATGTTTCATCTCATTCAAATCAAATCAAATTTATTTGTATAGCCCAATATCACAAATTATACATTTGTCTCAGTGTGCTTTACAGACTGTACAGGTTACGACACCCTCTGTCCTTAGACCCTCGCATCGCACAAGGAAAAACTTCCTAAAAGAAACCCCAAAATTAAAGGGGGAACAATGGAAGAAACCTCAGGGAGAGCAACTGAGGAGGGATCCCTCTCCCAGGACGGACAGACGTGCAATAGATGTCGTGTCATTAAACAATTACAGGTACAGAGAATTTTTTTCGAACCTTTTTTCCTGGTAGGAGCAAACTACTGTATATTATTCATACCAACCACAAGGCCGAGTGACGTAAGACTTGTTATGATTCCCCTCGCGGGCTCCGCCCCCCTCGGCGCGAGCAGCCTCTCCAGCAGTCCAGTGGCGTCTCTGGTCGACATAGCGGCTCCACCTCCTCGCCAGTCCGCCCTCCGCACTTCGTGTAAACAACTCCATTAGCCCCGCTGCTCAGGGCACTGGCCAAAAAAAATTCATGTCAAAAAAGGAAAGCAACATGTGCAAAAAAACTAAACATGGAGGATAAACATATTGTCAGAGCGGAGTGCTCCGTGTTCATGTAACAGGAGACTCTGTGAAGAAAGCACGTCCATATTGCATAAACCCTCAATGTAAATAACTGAGGAATGGCTTGTAACCTACAAAACCGTGAAGCTAACAGACAGTGATTCAGATAAATGGCTCCGATACTAATGGTCGAGAATAACGACAAGAGCGAGAACTGATAAGCGTTTAGTTGCTTTTTTTCAAAAATAAACAAAAGTTGGCCAAAATCTAAACAAAACCGTTGTTATTGACATTACATATACACACGCATACCTGATTTAAAACGGCTAAATATGCTCTTTAAAAAGCGACTAAAGGCGAAATATAAGTGCAATGTTCGTATTTAATATTGTGCAGCCAAACGTTAACGCCCAGCATTGCATACACACCCCTTTTCTGGCCAAAAACAAACTGCATGCTGAACAATTCAAATATAATCATTTATTTTTAATTACATTCAGTCCGCATTATATATATAACAAATATTTGACTCACTTACCTGCAATTTTCCGTTTAATTCCCCGTGTTTACATGAATATTGTTTATGACGCAGCAAGACCACACAGAGCAACGTGATTGTCGCCATTTTTTGTTGTTATTGAATTCTCCAAAGCCATGTGACAAAAAAAATGATCGCATAATTAAAAACAGGCTTCCGGGTGTTAAGACGAAAAGTAGTTTCACGAATCACAAGGCTAAAAAAGGTCTATCTTCCGAGTTGTTTGTCTGATGGATTAGTCTGGTTACTCCCCTGACACTAGACTGAAGGCTGTGTGCAACATCTGACAGCTCCGGGACGCTGCCGCTGCTGTATGACTCTCAACAAGTATCCGCCCGTCCGCAAATGTTGCGCGAAATGACAGCGACTCATGTGCTTCTCTGTAGCCGCTGCCAGCAGTGCAAAACCATGACAAATAACAACCACATGAACCATAATGAACAATAAAATCTCAGATTTTAGAGAAATACTGTCAACAAGTGGTAGAATCCAAGAATAGTCCACTTTGCTAATACTTAGAAATTAGTAACTATAATTTATTTATTGCATATTTAAATCTCGAAATGTCAACTTTTCTTAGATAATTCTAAATAAAGTGGTCGAATTATATTACATATTTCAAATGCAAAACAAATGTCAACAAATTGTATAGGATCATGTGACATTACATTGTCTGACACGCCCTTATCTGGCTTGTAATATATTAGTGACTTGGAAGTTTGTCTACACAAAATAACTTTATATTTTAAAGCCTAAGGCTTCCCAAACAAAAAGGCTGGACAGATTCTACAGTAAGGGCACTCCCATACTGTGGCCTGATACACTTCAGATATGTTGCAGTGAAATGAGTTGGCTATGCAGTTTTATTTTTCTATATTTTATTTTTATGTCTTTGCTTGTTAATATGAAGGGAAACATTCTGGTCTTTCTACTTAGGAGTTAGAACTATGATACATTCTCAAAAACGTCTTCTTTTATTCCTCTTACCTTCTTTTGTTTGATAGAATTAGATATATGTAAGGATATTTTCTTTCTTGTAAAATGTATCCAGGAGTAGGCCTATTATTTTCCCATCTCATAAGGGAAACAAATGACTTAAAGTAACAAGCGACAGTTGTTGGTTTACCTAATTTATATAAGCAATAAAAACTACAGTAACCAGTTTACCCCGCAGTTCATGGGAATCAGTCATCCGCATTTTTACTGGATGATGTGCGCAGAAAGATAGGGCGTTGTAGAGACTCCCCCATTCATTCGCAGACAAAAGTCTCTGTCCGTAAAGACGTAGACGGGTGTAATGTATCCTTAAAGGACCTGCGAGAAAAAAAGGAAAAGGGCGTTTTGACTGGATCCAACCAGGATAGACCCAATATATGCGCAGATAGTGCGTAAATAACCACAGACTCAAGAGATACATTTACAAGACAAGTTTAGAAGCCCTCCAGGTTTTGGATCAGTTTGGTCGCTCATGCGTGCAATTGATTAGGAGTTTATTTAATTAAGCGGTAATTTACTTCCTTCCCTCACGCACGCAGAGGAAACTTAACATTTGTGCATCCGAGGAAGACATGGCCAAGTTATTCCGTGCTGCTATCATGGGCCCACCAGGATCAGGGAAAGGAACGATATCCAAAAGGATTGCGCAAAGCTTTGGCCTGCAATATCTGTCCAGTGGCCACTACCTACGAGAGAGTATAGCGGCAAATACAGGTAGGGTACTTCTGCCCGTTTACTGGAGCCCAAACATCAACACTGGTGGTGTCAACAGGAATAACGAGTCTGCAGAAAAGTCTGTGCTATGCTGCATGTGTGAATCTTCCTCTTGATATCATAATAATCACAAAATAGTCACAAAAATGTAATCATAGCTGAAAAAGATGATACGTTTGCAGAATGACGCGAGATGTGCGCATTTTCTGATCCACAGTTTGTTTTCTAGAAGCTCTTTTGACGGTTAACATTTTCAATCCAAGCTAATACACGAGACAATTGGAAGATTTATTTATTTATACGATTTTCCTCTAGTGCAGATACTTAACTTGATTAAATGTCCAACACCTATATGCCTCAGTGTTCAACCCAGTTTGAACTATATTGACCATATTGCAAGTTGCAAGTCTTGACTTTGTTTCTTTTTTTTTCCTTTTTTACAATAGTTCCTTAAACCATTGACTGTGTCTCTTTAAACGTCCTCATTATAGCCGCACAACTGGAATGCATTTAATTCCAAGCATGTGCCAGGCCAATGCACACTGATAATTAAATTGGAGTTCAGTGCAGATAGCAAGTAGAAACATATGTGCTGCTTGGTTGTCATAATTTAAACGTTTCAGTAAAGTTGTTGTTGTTAAAAGTTTCAGGATTTATAATCTAGTAAATTCAATATATGTGTTTTGTGTAATTATTCTAGAGCAGGCCCTGTATTTTCAGTGTACTTTTAAATGAGTAAAATGGGGGAGTTTACAGGTGGGAGAGTTTTAACCATTTACTATATCTGGCCAGATATTGCCAAGTGTTAGTTTTTTATCAAGGCCTGGATGCATTCAACTGGTTTTTCAACTTTAGAAGCAGGAAGCATCTTTACCTGTGTGTTGTGTATCAGAGGCCGGTGTGCTGGTGAGGACCTATGTAGATAGAAGCATGCTGGTGCCTGACCATGTGATGACCAAACTGATGCTGCCCAGACTGGAAAATATGATCGGCCACAGCTGGCTGCTGGACGGTATGAACAATTGTGTTTTTGTTTTCATACGATCAGAGTGCATGTTCTGTACTTTATTCTACTGATGCATTATGGTACACCAGCATTATTTACAATACATCAACTGCCATCCTTTGATCATTGGTAGTGAGGGAATCAGTTCTTCTCTGGTGCAGCACCAAGCCCAGAAATGGAAACTGCCAGCCACTCCTTAAATCCAGGAGCCACCCCAGGAGACACCCACAACATCCCCAGACTAATAGCAATGTTAGTTCACATTAACTGAAGATCTATGAATAAACATTCTAGCATTGTGTCAATGGCAAGCAAAATAGTTGTCAAACCCAAAAAGATAAAAAAGATGAGGAAGAAAGCAAGGAGTATCCTGTCAGATAACTTCCATCTTCTCTTCAGCCAGTTTGAGCTCTTGAGCTCCGGGAGGCACTGTAATATTCTATTGGAGGCCATCAAGCAAGTATTTTCTACACCTCTGCATGCTCAGAAACATGCCCCCCTAAAGTGCCAAATGCATTGCATCCTTTACTTGAGTCTGAAGAGTAAGTAAGAGGAAAAATACGCTCTATATTATCCTACTATCTGTGGGTGATTAGTACTCCAAGGTACTGAATCCAGTACCAGCAGATCCGTACAGACAAATATCACAGGTATAACATTTTTGTCAATGATTTTAGGAGGATCCACCAAGTTCCTCATGCTTTTCTGAACTCTATTACAAGTTTCACAATTGATTATTTATTCACATTTAGTGCCAAGTGACCTTTGTCCCAACATCAGGTTCAGGTCAGGTGTATATGTCTTTATTTCTGGTGGAGATCAAGTCACTATGAAGTGATATTGTTACATTCCTATGTCAATTTGTGTGTATGTGATGCATGATAATTCACATTTTTGCCATGAATATACAAAAGTACAAGTACTGTGGAAATGGAAGTGTGTCAACTTAGGTAGTTGTAAAATAGAAAAGACTATTTTGGTAGTTTGAGTCATTAGTAACAGAGAAGATGAAAAACTCAGTGGATCATTGTCTTTTTCAAGTTAAATATTAGCCACTCATCAATGTTTGGCATCTCTCTTGGAGACAACCAGTTGGTGTTATGTGTTTAAACCTTGAAACATGAACAGTAAACACATTTTTATCAACACACACACACACACACACACACACACACACACACACACAAACCTTGCCTTCATTAATCTCAGTTCATCATGTTTACTGAAATGAAACCCCTGCTACCCTCCCCCAACCGACTAACATGGACACATTTAAGCATATACCCTCCCAAAATATACCGTCTCTTTCCCTCTTGTAACTTTTGATTGGTGCCTTCCCGTCACTCATTTGTGGTCAGCATGACGCTCTGGTGGTTTGAGAGATTTAACAGCTATTTATTTACTAAACAATGGAACCTACAGGGCGTTTGCCAGTTTGCACTCCAACACATAAGAAAGCAATTAACAGAGGACCAGCACAATTGCATTCATACCAAAGCATACTAAAACAAAAACAAGAGAGAGAAAATGACCTTAAAACTAAATGCCGTTTATTTACAGTAAGCTTGCCAAGTCAACACCCACCATGCTGAAATATCTTTGAGCAAGACTCTAAATACCAGCCACCCCCTCTGGTGCTGAGTTTCCCCGTAGAGATCATAGCAATGTATTCCAATTCCAAATGTAATGTACATGTTTCATAACACGTGGATAGAACAACAATATTCTAGTTGTAGTTCTACTTTGGTACATCTACTACTGTTGTGGTCACATTAGCAACGTGGATTGAGGGATGGTAATGTTGATCTTGGTGATCCCTAAACTTTTCATCTAGCGCCATCAGCAGGTCAACGTTTTCACTCAACCGTGGATTGGATGGATTGGCACACATTTCATACAGACATTTCATGGTTCCTAGACGATGACTTTGGACATTAAGTGACTTCATAGACCCTTTGCACAGCAGACACTTTGGCCTGTCAAAGTAGGAAAAGCACAATGTTGGTAGAGCTCAGGACGTAGAGCGGTTCGTCCACTAATTGGAAGTTTGTGTGAATGAGCATTAGATTCTCTGAAAGGAGCTATAGAAATGCAAGTCCATTAACCATAATCTGGGATAAAATGTCAGTGACTCATCATAAACAATGCCAGAGAACTGGAGATGGCTCACCTACATGGAATGCTGCTGTCATTAATGTTATTAATGTCACCTGTGTTCACCTGCTTTCGCAAGTCAAAACATCTCCTGTGAAAATGGTCTCATTTAGTACTGACATTCAGTTGCCCTTCAGAATGAGTTGTCATAACTTCATTCCCAGCCTCAGCTATACTTTGTGTTTGGTGCTTATTAGCAAAGTATGCCCAGTATGCTAACAAGCTAAAATAAGATGGTGAGCATAGTAAACATTACCTGCTAAACATCAACATTTGTTCAAATTGAACTCCAAGCCACACTGGGCTTCAGTACACCCTTACAGAGCAATGACTGTAGACTTGTCTTGTTATAACTGCTGGGGGTTCATCCAGGTTACGCAACTGAGAGCATTATTTTCTTTTTTTCAGTTTCAGTTTTTTTCAATAACATGTACATAAGCTTGTTATTATGTCATGGCTATAGGCTATGATACTGGAAAACTGGAACAATTTGTTTGCTGTTCGCTAAGGCTGTAAGCAAACATTGAAACAGGAAAATAGACTGTATTGAACTGAAATGGCCTATTATTCATGTACAATATGTCTTCCTTATGTTATTGACTCAACATGATAATCATAAGTTAAAAAATACACATGCCCCATAGTCTTAAATGTAGTTTACTGGAAAATAGAGATCATACTTCAAAGTATAACATTGAACTTTGCCCTCTGCTCTCTGTCTAGGTTTCCCCCGGACTCTGTCGCAGGCCCAAGCCCTGAACAATTTGTGCCAGCTGGACCTGGTCATCAGCCTCAACATCCCCTACGAGACTCTGAGGGAGAGACTGAGCGACCGCTTGATCCATCCAGCCAGTGGCCGAGTCTACAACATGGGCTTCAACAAACCACAAGTGCAGGTCTCAAAAGTTTAAAAGTGCTTGAAATATTTTTTTTGTGGCACATTATTGATTCCTTTTGAAAGACAATTTTGTCCTTTTAGTTTCTTCCCCACAAGATTTGTTTCAGTGTGTTTTGAAGCTGGTAGGGATTGAATGTCTGGCTCCAGCAGATTAGAACCAGATGAAGTACAATCTACTTATTCACTACCGCACAATCCTGCACAACAACAACAAAAACACACCTGCTGTTTGTTATTTCACTTTGCAAGGTTCTTGTTGTCACATTGACTTTTGACATTGACTGTTTTGTGTAGTTCTTAAAAACAATCTGTAGATATAACCATTTATAACCTATACAACATAAATACTGATGAAACAATAACTTACAGCATGTAAAACATACATTATAAACATGTACATGTCTAATGTGTCAAGTAGCTCAACTTTTGAAAGAAAAAATATAAATTTTCATAGATTCTGGTGAAGAAGTAACTGTAATGTTAACTTACTAATGAAACCTTTTGTGTAGAAAAAAGACATCAAGCACACGTTAGCAGAGTGTTTTTAAATCTTAAAACATGTCTGGAGGGGATCTTTAAATAATTAAAAATAAAATAATTGTTTCTGAAATAGTGTGACAGCTGGAGCTTTTTGTTTTGTTTTTTTCTGTTGAAGCTCTGAAAGCAAATGCCCGCTGTCTCCAGTATACAACCTCTTTTGCCATTGATTGCCTCACTACAGGAAATAGGTCACGTGATAAAGTTGCTTTATTAAACAGAATGCAGAAATGAAAAAGGATGGAAGGAGAGTAGGAAGGAATTCATGTGACATACTGTGGGAGGCATTTGAAACTAATATATAAAAATGACACAATAGTACCTTTTTATATTGACAACAGCATTAAACAATGGCTGGAAAGATCGAGGCTCAAGTTGTGAAAAGGAAAAATGTACGTTATGTTCTTGATATCTTTATAATATATGAGCTCAAAAAGATCCTGGTATTGATACAATAATGGCTTTATGCATGTGTCTACCTGCAGTGTGATTGTACTGTGAAATCTCCTGTACTATGATATTTTGACAGATCTTGAGTTCACATTTGTTGCATCGTTGTATGATTGACCATGTATCACATTCTTCAGGGTAAGGATGACATTACTGGGGAGCCACTGGTGCAGCACGATGATGACAAACCAGAAGCATTGATGACCAGACTGAGACACTACAAAGATGTGGCCAAGCCTGTCATAGACTTATACAAGTCAGTAATTACTACACTCTGTATTTTTAGCAGGGATTATCCTACAGGCAGCTAGTAGTGTCAGTTGTTGCTGTAAACATATACAAATCAGATTGGAACTTTATTTTTGATAGATAATCCAGCAGATAATTGGTCTTTAGTTTAATAATTGCAAAGTATCATCATAGCATTATAATCACAGAGGATTAAGATTTTTTTAAATGTATATTTCTTCCCTTTATTGTATAGTACAGCTGGAGGGACAGGAAAGGGGGAGGAAGAGAGGATGACATGCAGCAAAGGGCCATGTGTCGGATTCGAACCCACGGCTGCTGCTTAGCCTTAGTACATTGGCCGCCTGCTTTAGATGAACCCACCAGGGCGCCTATAAGAGTATTAAGATATGACACTCAAAAGAAGTGCAGTCACTTGAAAAGTTACGCACGAAATCAAACCCAGATGTAAAACAATAACAAAACATGGAGGTTATGAAAGGGGTCATGTGAATTTGGTATTTTCTTGCAATAAAAGTACTTTTACTCAGCAGTCATCGTTTCAGAGAGAAGCCATCAAAATGCTAACGATGGCTTCTAGTTGAAACGCATTTGTTTTGTGCCTATAAGAAAGAAGTGTTCGTGCTGATGTTTTGTTTTTAAGTCCCAGTTTTTGACAAGGAAGAAAATGTAGGTGGATGCATCGATTTAGATCTTCTATTTAACGGTCCATTAGTCTGACAGTATTATAGGAGTACAGTGCTGAATCAGTACAGTTCTCCTTAGAAATGCAAACTCTAATAAGCCACATTCTGCCATTCATTAAAAGCTTGTCTTCTTATTTGTTCTTATTTTATTTCTTTGCTCAGGTCACAGGGAATCCTGCCACTCATTTTCCGGTACAGAGACTGACCGGATTTGGCCTTACATAAACTCCCTCCTCAGCACCAAGATGCACACGCAGCCGTCACCTGCCTTCCAAACCCAGACACCCTGACACTACTCTGAATGAAAAGACCACGAGAGGAAGTGCGGTGATGTTTTCCACATGCTGGCCTCAGCTTTCCGCTTTCAGCTTCTTTCCTAGTGAGGTTTAGAGAGACTGATAAGGACACTGATCAAAACTGTAGTCATCCAACATGTTTGGGATTCAAACACCGGTAGATTTTTTTAGATAATTAGTTAACGCAAATATTTCTAGAGCTTTTATTGATTTTTTTATGTGATTTTCTTCTTTATCATAATGAAACGTTAAGATATTTCAAGGCAATATCAAAACTGATCATTTGTGTAAATCTTATTTTTTCTCAAGCACTCACCAACAAGCAACACTTTTGTCTTTTTATCTGCAATTGTTCCAATTCTTACACATTGAATTTAAACCAGAGTATATTATGGGAAGCTGTGGTAAAAAGAAAAAGGACACAGTCTAAATATGTGATAGAGAACTCTAAAAAACAATTCTGAAAATAATACATTAATAAAAAGCAAATGTATTGGAATATTACTTAAAATAGTCAGTTGTTTTTACAGATTTGATTGATTACACAATGAATTACATTTTTTATAATCAGGCAAACAATATCACGTCACCTCTATGAATATACTCTATATCATTTTGGAATGAAACTCTTCAATCACCCTTCAATATGCAAGTAACTTGGAGTTGTAGCATTCATTGAGCTGAATACACATCACAAAATCATTTAGAATAAAATCTCACCACAGTCTTAACTGACTCACTGATCAATATGAGGCATTGTGTCATATCAAAAGCCAAAATCAATCTTAGACACACATTATTTGGATCAATCTTTGCTAAAAAGGTTGAGTGTGTGTGTGTGTGTGTGTGTGTGTGTGTGTGTCTAATAAGCTGTATATGGCTACAAATCAGCTGTTAGATAAGCAACGATCCTGCAGAGCCAGTTTTTAATTGTTTGGCTTGCTCCGTTTAGTGTTTCTAGAAATATCCATCAATTATGTGAACAATGTGCACTGTATGAACTGCTATTCTTTACTTTTGTACTGAAATGAATATTATGCAATCTGCGATCGATAACATGCAGGACAATCTACTGGGCTGGTGTTGGACTTGTACAGGATTCAAGAAGCCCTCACAGTCACTCTACAGTACACTCTGTGGCTGGGATGAAGACCAATGCCCAGAACTTAAGAGTGCCTTCGATGTTGTTACACTTCTTTAAATATATATGGTTGCCTTGAGATTTTAATCATAGAAATGTCAGATTATTGTTTATAAAATGTAATGTTTTGCAGTGTTGTTCAACTTTAAGATACTGCTGGGGAAAGTTTAAGGTCACTTTGAAGATTCAAAAGCATGCCAAGGTCATATATGTAAAGGTCTTTCAGATTGTTTGTTTGATCGTATAAATCACTGTTGCAGGTCATACAACTTAGAAAATGTTGACTTTGTAGATTTTGATTTTAGTTTTTTAGTGTTTTAGTGATATGTAAAGTCTTATCACCCTACAGAATAGCTTCTGGTGCACCATATGAAGTTGAAAAATGACATATTTTCACCTAATCGCCTAATGTGAGTTTGCCTTTTACTTAAGCACACGAGTGCAATAAAGAAATTGCAACTAGGTTTTAATTGTATCTTCCAGCTATGTTAATGCTGGTTCTGCTGTTTTCAAACTTAATAGTGAAATGTTATCACCTGAATTCATTATGAAGCCACAAATTAGCAATGCAGCAACCCATCACTTGCAAAGATACTTTTTCTTTTAACATTTATTTTGAGGTGAAAACTGCCTTTTTTCAAAGTTTTTGTTTAGTGGCATTTTTTGTTTTCCTTATGCAGGGTCTAAAAATAGTTTGTATGTAAATTGAAAGCCTTTGAGGTGGCAGACCAAAGATCCTAAAAAGAAATGCTCTGACACTTTGACACTTTGGTTTCATGTTGGGGAGCACAATATGCCAGTCAGTGTTGTTGAATGTAAGGGTGTGGTGTAAAAAGTTTAATGTACCCGACCACACCCACTGCTCTTGTGTAACACCAGGATTGTGGGCTTTTTTTCCTCCCTATTTTCAAACCATGCTGTCCAAACATGTTACATTCTGAAAACAATAAAACTATTTTCTCAAAGCTGCAGGCTATAGTAGAGTATGTAGAGCCTACTTAATCTTGTACTAGCTTCTTGTATGCAACACAATGTATCTACTGTAATTTAGTGCATCTTATTTTGAAGCAGACAATAAGATAATTCATACTAATTTATTTAGGTGTTAACAGATTTCTTGTTAGATTCATTTCTCAGTCTAAATATACTGTACGCAACAGGGCAGTGTAACCACACACTTGAACTTTAGGCATTATAAAGCTTGTTTTTTCTCGGATGTGTCGAGTTTTGATTGTTAGTATTGGCCTGCCTGGTTGAAACTACAAAATATTTTCTTTCTTTCAGAAAAGTGCCCCTCCCTTCTTTTCAGTGTGATCTTTCATATCATGTGAGAAAAACAGGAAGCAGCAGGCGGCAGGCGGGTGTTCTATATTGCACTATGGTGGATAAGTCGTAAATAAACACACGCTCATGCGAGTACATAGGAATACTGTTTACATCTCCTCTCGTGTCGAATCCTCTCAGTTGTGTAAATAAACCCCATGTGCCTCCACGTACATTAGACGCAGAGATTGGTCTGAACTCGTGCCCCAGTTCCACGGATCAGTCTCATCTGCTGTGTTTACCTTTGCCAGAAGGTGCAGCGCTGTAGTTTGTGTATGCATGAAACATAATGCAGATCTTGAGGATTTGGTTTGTCCCATACATGACATGCATCACAGTTTATGTTGCATTTTAGTTTTTTATCGCCTTATGATTGTTTTTATGGGGACCTCTACTGGTGGTGCTCAGCCGTTTTGTGCACTGATAAATACATGTTTAATCCCCATAATATTTATTATATTATTGGCGCATATCACCAGTATTGCTTTTTAGATCACTACAGTTTTAAGTGTAAAGATATTTCCTGCATTCAGCCCGTTTTTGAGATCCATCCCAGGTTTTACCATGCCGGCTCGCTGAGCGGCGCAGTTTCTTCTGTCCAGATTCATGAACATCCACTCTACCTTGCACTGCATCGGTTACGCTCATCCACACCATCTACAGATCTACCAATCACCATCGCTGGACCCTGTTTGTTGCTCATATGCTATAATGTGATTAATGATGATGCCGTAGCCCTGGTGCTGCCTCTGTAAATTTACCGACAGGTTAGCTGGGAAATACCGGGAATCCCCGCAGGACAGTACGTCTCACAGGACGTTTGACGCTTTGACCTTTGACTGGCAGCGAATGACAAATCAAAGGTCGGTGTGTGTGAGCGGAGCCGGGGTTCAAAGCGCATCTCCATCACGACACAAGACGACTCTCCCGGGAGAATGGTAGAAAGCGCTCTGAAAGGTAAAGTCATCTGTTTCTATTAATTTGATGCGATTCATGAGACGTGATTGTATTGTTGTAGCCTCTCTTGTACATCTGTAACCAGGCAAAGAAGGAGTGAGCATCATGATGTGTGTGTGTATGTTACATAATATCATGCTGCCTCTGGAAATTCATCCCCCCCACCCCCCCTCAGCGCATCTCTGCTCGGTGGACAGAGCAGTTATCACCACCGTGCACTTGTTCCTTGAGGAAGTATTCACTTAAGGAGACAAATTCTTCTAAAATCCTGAACTCAGGGCCTTGATGCGCACACGAGCATGATGAATGACATCATTTGGGTTATTGTTGTCGAGCAGATGTCGATTTATGTTTCACATGAGAGACATTCAAAAAAAAAATCTGTATGAGAATGATCGCTACAGTTGCATTATCCTTACAATAAACGTCATCCCCAGCACTAGATTGAATAAAAAGTGTGAAGGTTGCTGCTTGATGACAGCTGGATTTTTCTGTCAGCTGATTATGTCAACGGCATCTCAGGACACTGTATAAAGGAACACAACAATCTGTCCGCAAATTGTTTTAAAGAGGACATATATATATATATTTTTTAAACATATAGCCCATATAGGACTATTATCAGTATTTGGACGTGATGTATCTTGTATCCTAATGATCAGTATTATCATAATCACCATCTTCATCGTCCAGGAGCTGGTTCTACATTGAGAGGACAGCTCCTCTCTCGTATTGTCCAATAGCCGTTTTCGTCACATCGCCACCAGCGTCACGTCACACACGTCACGTGAGCAGCTTAACGCAGCTTGGTGTGGTTTCATGCTCTGATCATCGGCCATTGAGTCACCTTGTTTACCAGCTGAAACACGCCAAACACACGCCTTCTTCTATGATATTGCTGTGCTAGATAACTGCCAAGAGCGGTTTTATACAAGGGTGGAAGAAGTACTCAGATATTTTACTTAATTAAAGGTAGCAATAGGCTACTACTGTGTAGACATACTAAGTAAAAGTAAAAGTCAGGGCTTCACATTTTTACTAAAATGATAAAAGTATTAGCATCAACAAATACTTTAAGCCAAACCCAAAGCACATATGCAGAGTGGCCCATTTCATAATAATGTATATTGTAGGATATCATTGGTTTCTAATTATTGATGCACTAATGTGTATATCACTTTAATGTTGCAGCAGGTAAAGGTGGAGCTAATTCTAATTATTTTTATACTGCTGGGGAAGTCATATTGTATTTTATCCTAATGTATAAACAAATTACATTATAGTTTATTTGATGATGATATTTTGAATAATAATCTGACTCTGCAAATTAACTTAAATAATCAAATAGATTGTAGTGGAGAAAAAAGTGCAATATTTGGCTCTGAAATGTAGTGGAGTAGAGGTATATAGTAGAATGAAATTGAAATACTAAAGCAAAGTACAAGTACCTCAAGATTGTACCTAAGTACAGTACTTTAAATATTTTCATGTTTTACAGGAAGAGAAAAGAGAAGGATTTTGATTGAATAACTCTCTGTATTTTTCATTTCATTGTATCTTTAAAGCACACTACTAAATGAATAGATTCTTCTATTTTTTTATTATTCAGTTTATGGTGCATTTAAAAGAGCAGGTGTAAAAGGGGTTAAAGCCTTTTTATGGTGGAAGGCAGGGACCTTGAGTAAGTAAATAAGTAAACGGGTAGAGAATTTGTGTCATGCTCAGCAACATTTCAACAAGATAGAAATTGTTGATGAAAACGAGGATGATCCTCCAGTCTTCAGTCCATAAGGTAGGCCGTCTGTCAGCTCAGTGGTAGTGGCAAACAAGGGCAGCATGGATACCATAGTTTTTCTCTGAAATAAACACATGTTTCAGTTTTTACCACACAGAACAAGAATCCTTGGATTACAGGATCTAAAGTCTCACACACTTAACTACAGATTCAAGTCCACCATCTGTCAAAGTGAGAGCTGATCCTGCAGATTCCTGGATTCTGCTTTAACTGTTACGAGGATAATCATTAATGCTCAATGTATCTTTGAGAGTGATGGTAAAACCCAGTGACGAGATACAAGGCCATAGTCAGTATCACAGCAATGTCATAAAATAGTTGAAATGGCACTGAGCATTGCATTTAAAGATTTCTTAAGAGAGGGATATTAATTAGTACCTAAAAAGTAATCATTTCTTAATATCCAAGGAGCATGAGAAGCAGATTTGTGATAGGCCTTTAAAAACCTGTCTATCACGTCTCTGGTATCACTGCAGGTCACTAATGTAAGTGCTGCACCAGTTGTATTGTGAGCATTTACTTTTTGTTGTGTAGGATTTATAATACAATGCCTCAAAGTGTTGTTGATACTTTTGCAATAAGAGACATAAGAGGTCGGATATAGGCCACAATAAATATTCTACAAGCTATGCTTTGTTTATGCAAAGTCTGCAATGTTGCTCTAGTTGGACATTATAAGATTCTAAAATTATTTTCATTATTAATTTAAAAAAAACATTTGTCTATAAAATGTATTTTCCCAGAGCACAGAGTAACATATTCACATTTGTTTTGTCTGACCAACAGTCCAAAACCCAAATATATTCAGTTAACTATCTAAAAGCAGCAAATCTTCACATTTGAGAAGAAGGAACTAGTCAATGTTTGTCAAAATGTCTTCAAAAAAGTTATTGAAATGTTTATTTGATTAACAAAATAATTGATCGAACACTTTCTGTCCATGGATCAAACAATGAATACACTATTGTTTTCTGCTCTTTTTACGTTTTAGATTGGGTTTAGACATGTATTTATGTGTAAACCTTTGATCGTGGCAGAGATTGTGACGTCCTTACTGCACCTGCTTGCTGCATGCTGAACAGTCACACTCATAAGGGCATCAAGGGCTAAATATTGGTAGGCACAGCTAGGACAGGAAGCTCCATGGCAACAATGGAGCGGCAGCGCTTTGCGTCCGGTGATGGCGGGGGTATCTTTCCTCCCTTTTGGACATTCCGTTCCCGCTGTGCTCAGAGCTCCCGTCTGCTCTCCGAAAAGAGTTTCCCAGGCTAATGTCCTCTTTTCAGAACCATGCAGGGCTTCCGTTGCCAGGGGACACGGCCAAGGAAGGAAGCATGCCATCAGTGGTCAATGTTTTGTCCTTCATGGATCCAGGGTCATTGCACACAAAAATTGGAGCTAAAATGACAAATTTGGAGGTAAAATGATACATTTGGAGGTAAAATTGCAAATCTGCAGGATTTTAATTAGATTACAAAGAGCCTATTAACATTCAAGTCTGCTATTAGTTGAGTTCTGAGAAAATTCTCTTTGTCACAGAGTGAGTTTCCTTTTTCTGACAAAGCATGGTGCTGTTGCCTTACAAAGCTGACCAACCTTTTTTTAAATCTTTTATTATGACACGGCCAGGGGTCCTTGTTCATTTTCTACACAGGACTTAAATGAGAAATTTGTCAATTTCTCCTAATTTATACCCAAGAAAGCAACATTTTAAACCATTCTTTTATGTGTCTTTGTATGATATACTACAGTCATGGTTAGAGCACACATCATGCATCTAAACTGCATCTGTATCTAAGTTGATCAGTTAATTTGGCAACTATTTGGATAACCGATAAATCATTTGAGTCGCTTTTATAGCTACAAGTGAGTAATTTATGCTATTCACTGTCTTATATCACTGTAAATCAAATATGTTTTTTGATTGATGCTTGGACAAAATATACATAACAATTAATTAAGGAAATAATCGACAGATCAATCGATAATGAAAACAACTAATAGGATGCAGGGTGGAACAACTGCCATCTACCTTTCCTACACAGGACAATCACAATTGTCTGGAAGCCCTCAGACATTTTGAAAAGAGCTATATGTGGAAATCCACTCAGAATGAGAACTGTGCAGTTCTTCACAAACCTGGGGTCCCACTCATTTTACATAGGGGCATGTAAACAAATTTAATGACAACATCTTTTCACAACCAAAGACAACTAAAATATTTCCATTATATTATTATACAGATTTTGTATGTTTGAGTTATACCCATATTATACTGATGGGGAATAGTGTGTCAGTAGTCATCAATTACAGCGACATCTTTAAAACTTTTTAACATAATATCTTAATGTATACAACCTTATTTTTGTAGTTTTTTAATTTAATTTAAACATTTTTTACATGATAATGCCCTATATTGATGAGCTTTTTTCATTACAGGTCATTTAGAAGTGACTTTCAGTGAACTAACTACAGGGACAGTCCCCCTGGACCAACTCAGGGGCACAATGGTGGCAGCCCCTGCTATTGAACTCACAACCATCAGGTGTTGTATTTGGAAGCCATTACCAACTAGACCACTAGGCCATCGCCAGCTTTGCGAAAAATGTACCTATTGGCGTATTCACAACAACTGATTAGAGTATGTGAATAATAGATGCAGCAATAGCATGAGAGGATTGTGCGTTGAGGTGGGTTTCCCTTTTACTCAGTCGTGGACTACAGCGTCAGCAGCAGCAGCAGTAGCAGCAGAAGCGTCGTAGTAAAATGCGGTGCTGCTGAGGAAAGAGGAGGCGATAGACAGAACAGAGAGAAAGAGAGAGAGAGAGAAAGAAAGACCATCCGGCAGAATATTTATTTCCCCAGAAAACAGAGGCGACCGGTCGTCCTCTCCTCCTCGGACATGTGGTGCACTCAGCAGCAGCAGTAGCAGCAGCAGTGGCGGCTGTGGCGGTGCTGGCGGCGACGGAGCGGCGTAGCTTACTACGTCTTTGGAGCTTCTTTTGTCTTTAATTTATTTTTCTTTTATGCTTCGGTAATGAGCTTGCTGGGGGCCTACAAGAAAAAGACCAGTTACGATGGCTATGAATCTTTGCAGTTGGTCGATAGCGGCGGAGATAGCTTCAGTGTCGGCAGAGGGAGTAGCAGCAGCAGCGGCAGCGCCACACTCGCAGGCTCCATAGCGGCCACCCTTGGATCGAAGGCAGGCCCGCTGAGAGAGGAGGACTGCAGCACCATGGACAGCTCAGGTAAGAGTCCTCACCGTCTAAGCCAACTTGGAGGGCGATTGTAAACTGACATGGAGAGGGCTTGAGTTAGTTATACGTGAACGTGGCCTGTAATTGTCCTGGTGTAGGGGTAGCAGTAGACAACACAATGGCTAACAGTAGTGAAAGTGTACACTGATGTTATGAATCTTGGACCCCCCCCCCTCTAGGGCACCTAGTGGCTCCCAGACCCCACTGAAATGGCTATATTGGGCTATTATAAACAGAACAGATTAAGCCATGTTTTAGTGCTGTTGGTTTTGTTAAAAATGTCTAAAATAGTCTGCAGTGTGTGTGTTCTTATATGATATGCTAACCAGTACTAAACAACTTCTTATAAGGTAAACAGTACCAATGCATTTGACATGCAGTTCAGACTAAGTTTAGGACTATGCTTTAGATGTGTAGAGTTAAAAAAGTGCATTGAATGAATGCTTATAACATTTGAGATGATATTCACACACATATATTAGCGTGCAATACTCTATTCTAGTGTCCATAGTGTATTACAATATGTAACATATGGAAGGATATGTATACAATGTCATTTCCAGCCACCTTTTAATGATATATATAAAACACACATTTCATAGCTTGTTTTTTTTATCATATGGTCTTTAAGTGTGAAATTGTACATCACTAACTGTAGTAATGTCAATATGAAATGATGGATTATAAACATAATGTATCCAATTAAAACTACAATCTGTTTATCATTAATCTGATGGCAAATCCCCGACACGCCTTATTGAATTCAGTCATAATAGCTCATTTATTTAGACATCTCATTCCTCATTGAGATCAATTCTGTCATCTGTAAAAGAGCCTCTTTAGAAGAATAGTGGTTTATGTTATTACTTCTTCTACTGCAAGCATTGCTGCTGCCACATCTGCAATAACTACTGCTATAAGTGTGACTGCTATTACTACTTAGTTAGTTTGTATTCAGTGTTGGGGAGTAATAGTTACATTATGTAATAATTACATTTAAAAATGAATGTAATTTTAATATGTTACAGTTACTGAGAAAAAACATGCAATTCAATATCAGCTAATAATCAAAAGTTTGGTGATACAAAGGGGCCACATCTGAATATATTCTCTTTGGTAAAAAGCATGTATATAGAATATAACGTTCATTCTATTGCAGTCCTGGAAATTCAACAATATTTTCCTTCTGAAATCAGAAAAAACCTCTAACATTACTGTACAGTGGGGAAAATGTCTTTAATATTGACATGCCCGATGTCAAACCTGAGGATCCATCTAGCTTCATCGCCCTGTTTAAAACATTTGTTTGAAACGTAATCAAAAATGTATTAAATTACATTACTTTCATAAAGTAATCTCCAAGCAATCTTGTTCGTTTGAATGTTTCATATGTTAATACCAAAATAATGAAATAATATTCCAAAAAGAATCACTACTACTGCAACTATTACTGCTAATATTACAACATAATAACAGTAATTAGGAATTAATAAGGAAGTCTGCTACTTTGGGTGTGTAAAGATTAGGCCTGTAGAGCCCCACTGCAGTGCTCTGTGCAGTCGGGCTCCAGCCTCCAGGGATGAACATTTGTGTGAAACAAAAGAAGCTGGATGAGGAGGGTCAACGAGGGAAGGGGATTGGGGTTGGGGATGGGGAAGGGTGGAGGAGGGGGCTCCAGTGTCAGATGTCTGTCTGGTCTGCCAAGCCTTACGGATGGTCTCTTTCATGTACGTGTGTGCGCCTGTCTCTGTCTGTGTGTGTCTATGTATCCATCTGTCCCATTCACACACAGCCTGATACTGAGGGGTAAAGGTTGGCACTCTAAGGGGGACACATTCATTGATCTCTCTGCTCTGTTGATGTCCCACTCTCTTTTACTGTGGCCGGGCTCTCTGCTGCTGCTGTATTACCTGATGGAGCTTGAATCAGACCCTCCCCCCTGGTGTATTAGCCATGTTTGTCACTGTGACTGGCTCAGCAGTCTACACACTCCCACATCCATCTGGGCACAGACAGAGAGGCACATAGTCCAGCTCACAGATTCACAAAGATATGCAGATAAATAGATACAACATACAGACAAAGCACGTGATATACTGGAGAGCAGACATTTGAAGAGAAAAGGTATTCATTCACACTGTACAGTAATAGATTTTTACAGTATCATCAGGATGGGAAACCACACAGGGAAGATATAAAAGAAAATGACACAACATAGTAGACTGAGTTGGACGTAAAAGGTGAACAAATTAACCGCTAAATTAGTCTTTTATATTGTTTAGAGATGATCAAATACAAGCCAGTTATTCAAAAAAGGTTTCAGATCTGTTGCTTTGGCAACAAGCGTGAAGAAAACAATGATTATTTTGTCAATATGACTGGATTCTTGCATATATAGCCCAATGCTAACAAGTTAGCAGGTAGCTATTTTATATTTCTGATTCTATTTATTGATGATATACATATAGAAGCAAGATGAAAACGAGGGGTCACAAAATGATTAATGCGAAAAGAAAAAGGAACATTTTAATTAAAATTTAGATTTTACTTTCTGACTTTCTTATTTCTTGTGAAATACTGGAAAGCATTACCTCTTTTGGTCTCTGATAGTTAATCTAATGAAACAATTAGGGATGCATCGTTTGCAAAATTATGGAAAAAAGCAGTTTCAAAGACATTCAACGCTTTACACTACCTTTGAGTGAGCGCAAATTCAATCATACACATTTATAAAATAACCTTTAATATAACCTACTCTTAAATGAAGAAAATTAGTCTTTTGAAAAGTAACTGATCCAAAAACGTTTTTAACCTGCTTTACAATGAGAAGAAATTGACAGTACTTACATAGCTTGACAAGATACTTCTCTTTTGTGAAACATAAATTAAATGTAGATGTATAGACATATACATATCACAAGCAGACTGTGTCAAAAGGCAAGCCACTAGTCCAGACTATATCAACTCCCTAAATGTCACCAGCATTGTGTCCCTGAGCAAGCCACTTAACCCCGAGTTGCTCCAGGGGGACTGTCCCTGTCGACAGTCGTTTTGGATAAGAGCGTCTACTAAAATGTAAAATGTAATATAATATGTATGTAATATAACACAATACAAGCGTAAGACTCAAGATAACTAATTTAAACAATTAGATATGGTTTTAAAATGAAACATGAAAAGTTGTGATCTTCGTTGCATTAGCAATAATAGTCCAGTCATCTTCTAACTAAGGTACTGAGCGCAACATCAATCTTCAGCATGATCTCCAGCACTGCTCATTTCTCAACAACATTACTTTACCTATTTTGTTTTGAACACGAGAGGTGTCTCCTGTCTCAGTGGCCTTGCTTATCATTTGATTGATGGTAGTAAAACCAGCCTGATTCATAAAGTGATGGATTCAAAGTGTTATTCAGCGATTAACATACCCTGACTGCAGTTTTTGGCCGGGCCTATAGGGGTTAAGGTGCAGATCATAAAGCGCAACATCTCAGATTTGAGTCCGTCTGGTAGCCTTTATTGCACGTCGCTCCCCATTTCTCCCCCACCACTTATATCCAGGAGAATCATAGATGCCATGGATAAGGCTAATTAAGTCCCCTGTTTTCAAAAATGATCATTTTTAGGTTGCACAATCTATTTAGAAGAAAATGCAAAAGGACAATCCAGACACATATGTAATTCTCCATAGTATAAAACTAGGCCAAGCATTTTCAAATCAATGTGAAGGTACAGAGGTAGTTAAGAACTTTAGACCATATTGTTGTTGTGTCAGGCTTGCTGTTCAACACAGTGGAATTATCCTCTGGTTAACCAGTATAGTAGATGATTCATCATACACTTTTCTGTCTCATCAGCAGCATCTATAATTAAGCAGATTAGAGTCCGGGATTGTCGCCGCATTCATTCGGGTACAGGACACAACAAGGCCCGGTGTAGTTGCAGCACTGAGATTAAGTGCAGTGTGTTTGCTTGTCAAGCTTTATTGTTGTGTGATGCATCCATGTGTCATACCAACCAAGCCGGATATTGAGGGAGGAATGTTTGTGCCTGAAGGAGGAGGGAGACATATTCAGACAGCCCACTGATCCCTCTGGTTCAAAACGAGAACAGTCTTTCTCTTTTCTTCTCCTGTCCCTCTACCTAGCTGTTTCTATTGGTCTGTGAAAGCGATAGGAGGCGGTTGAGGAGGGTGGAGGTGTGAGCTATTGGCTGGGTCCTGTTTTTTTTGTGAAACAGCTCTCTCTTTGAAGCACGCTTGTTCCTTCATCATAGCAGATGCCTCTTTACCTGTGCAAATATCTGAACATGATTGGCAGTTCCAGGTCGAGCTCATATAGCTTTTGATTTCATGGCGGAGCAGGATCCAGGTTTTCCTAATACATCCTGTCATGCTCACAGCCTGGGAAATTTGCATAGTAAGGAGGTTAAAAATAGGCAAAAACTTGAAATGACAGTGTTGCTGGAAGAATGCAAGGGGATCATTTCAGTTTGTATTCCTCAGTACAGACATGCTCAATATGGCTGCCATATTAAAGAAATAGCTCAACATTTCGGAAAATATGCTTACTCCCTTTCTCTCATGTACGTATAAAGCTACATATAGTAGCCGGTTATCTTAGCTTAGCATTAGGCTGGAAACAGGGGGAAACAGCTAGCCTAGCTCCTTTCAAAGGTAACAAAATCTGCCAAACAAACACGATCTTAACATGTTAATTAGTGTACTTTACAGGCGCTGGTAAGCGGATTTTGTTACTCTTGGGCAGAGCCATGCTAGCTGTTTGCTCCTGTCTTTGCAAAGCTAAGCTAACCAGCTGGTGGGTGTTGGTTCATATTAGAGTGTAGACATGAGAGTGATATTGATCTACTAATTTAACCATCTGCAAATGAAGGTTAAACGGTGATTGTATGGCATTAGCCCAGGATGCAATCAACACATTAAACGATTTAGAAGTTAAATTCAGTCAGCAGTATAGACAAAAGAAAACAAAGAACATGTTATTTTTACTGGGAAGCTCAGCCTTTGCTGTACCTTATCTTCCCTTTCTTTTTCTCTAACAAAGTGTTGACACTCTCTGCTCTACAGATAAATAAAGATGAAGTGTACACAGTGAAAAGTATATCTGTGCAACACAGTTTCACAGGATGTAAAAAAAAATGAGGCCTGCTGTCAGCTAGAGGTGTCAAGGTTTAAAGGCACGAATGTGATAAAGTCAGTGGTGTATTACTAACATTGAATTCTTTTTTGGTCCTTTTATATTTTGCTTCCATGCTCGTGTTTCCAAGCAAAAATCTCTGCCCAGTCTTTGTAGGTTTCAGCGAGTCTTCAGGTTTGTCCCAAGCAAATACAAAATTATATTTAGAAAAACACTATCAATAAGGTGAACATTTTTTGTTATTTACTTGTTCTCTTAGTGTCATACCTGTTATTGTACAGGAGTCATTTAAAGGTCCACCCCAGCGATCTAGCATTGCACTTTTATTAAGCTGGCGATATCTTGACTTTTAGCCTATAGTATGGGTTGTGTTCCAAAAACACACAATTCACAATAGCTCACGTTAGATCCTCCCTGTCTAGTACTGCACCACTGACATTATTATATATTTCAAACTCCACATCCTAAACTCATAACACAGGTTTGCTGTTTATCATTTGAAGTCTTCAGCCTAATCTCAGACCCTGATGACATATACATACTGTATATATATATATATATATACTGTATATATATATATATGTGTGTGTATTTGTTTTGAATTACTGTATTAAACCTTTCTTAATGAAGCCATTACTACACTTCAGTCACTCTGTTCAGTTAACAGTGGTAATCTTGTATGCCACAGGCAAAGTTCCATTTGAGTTTTGGAAATTTGTGAAGATCATATCCTGTATGAGTTTAAAACGCAGGAGCGTTACTCTTCAGAAAACAAAAGGGTTGAAAAGTTCAAGTCTGAGAATGAGATGGAGTGAACCAGAAAGAGAGAGGAACGGAGTTCATCAGACGTAGACAAGTAGTGAAAGAGTTTAAAGCAGTTACTGTTTATGATTAATCAGGAAACTCAGCGGCCAGCAGGTTTCCTCAGAGACAGTGTTTGCAATGTCTTTGTGAGTAAATGTGAAAGCCTGCTGTTAAAACTATCAAAAAGTGTGTCGCTCAATTGCACCACAACTGTTATCTATCTCAGAGGTGAAGATCTTGACAATTAGTGTGATAACATCAGCACTTTATGGAAGGAGGTAAATAAGTCCACACAGAATAAGGCACAGTGGCCCAACAGCATAAAGCACAAGTGGCTTGTATTTCTCTTAGGTTAGATTTTTAGTGACAATAACATCACTCACATTTCAGCCTGCTTCCAGCTAATGACACTAAACCTTCTCATCATAATGAACCATCTGCCTCACCTCGGCATGCTCAACTTTAACACAAACTCTTCTTAGTAAAGGCTGGATGGACATTTCTGGTACACTTACAACTTCTCTCTCAGCTGACTTGGACGGTTCAATTCTGTTTCATTCATTCATTAATGAAACAAGGCGGACCTTCCCTGCGTATCAATATCACAAAGTAAATGAAAGAAAGTTAACGTAGTTACTGTGGGGAACCTAATTAAAGCATGATACAGTCGGATCACGTATCATGCATCTGTCTAGGGTTCAGCACGTGAAATGTAACGCTGAACTATGAATCAAAAGGCTTTAGCTGTCCAGGGTTAATGTTACATAGATTATACTCTTTGAGTCTCTTTATCTGTTGGAATTAAAATATTCTAGTTTCACACAAACGGACACAGACTGCAGACTTCTTAATGAATTATGTTAGAAAATAACCAAACCCAACCTCCATCTGAGCAAACAGAGAACAGGAGAGAAAAGCTCAAATCACCAGAGGGGTGCTGACTAATATATGACACATGTTCCAACACTTACTTACTTTTACAGTTAAATTACACACACACACACACACACACACACACACACACACACACACACACACACACACACACACACACACACACAGCTCCAGATGGTATGCATTTATTTGTGTACACACTAATGTGCAGTGACTCATATTGCATGGCTCAGGAAGTAGATCCTCGGCTCCTCCATAGATTGTTGAAGTGTCCTTGAGCAAGACCTTGAACCCCTAACCTCCTTAACGCATCCTCTGCTATCAGTGTATGAATGTGTGTGAATGGGTGAATGTTGGCATGTGTTGTAAAGTAAATGGTAGGTAGACAAGAAAAGCGCTATATAAAAAAATGCAGTCCAAACATGCAATCCATGTTCAACACTGAAGTCAAATGAAAACCTTAAATCTCCAGTTTGTTATTGAAGGGTCACGTTTATTTAATTAGACATTATATAAATTCTTAAAAGACATCGTCTGCATAGAAAACAGCCATTATTCTTCAGTTGACAAAGTCAGATAGCAGGTTTTTATCCAACAGTCACATCTGTACATTGATATGGAAGGGTGCCTCTCTGTTGGCATCCTCACTGTGTATGTGTCTAAGTATTTTGTTTCCTTCTGGATTCTGATTGGCTAAAGGTCCTCTGTCCCCAGACATGGATGCCAATTATGGCGGAGGACTGTTGGATATGGTGAAGGGAGGAGCTGGCAAGTTCTTCAGCAACTTCAAGGACAACTTGAAGGACACGCTGAAAGATACCTCCACCAAGGTCATGCATCAGGTTGCCACGTAAGTTACCGTTGCATTCATCCACATGAACTGTACTAATGCACAGCACCCACTGTTAACTGCAGTTACTGTTGCCATACTTAGCTTTCATTTTGGTTTGAGTGACAGAGGTTTGGCCTAGGCACTTTGCATGTTACAGCGATCCTAATAACACTATGTGACCGAAGAAGTGTGTTGCTACATTTAAATCAGATATTTCCACAAACTGTGCCCGGTTCTTCAATAGCATCATCACGAACTCCAGACAGACTCTGCTTTTCTCTTCTTTGCTATGTAATTTGTTTGCTATATGCTCACTGCTCTTGCCTGCAAAAAGCTAGGGCAGTAAAACTTATCGTACGTCCAGCAATAACAAGACTCCTGCCATGTTTGTAGTTGTGATACTAGAAAACTAGGCAGAGTATGTACAAACATTTGATTTTAACACATCATGTCAACATACATTGTATTGTCTTTTATTTTTCATTCTCTGAATCCCTATCCCCTTCTTTCTTCAGATAAATAAAATCTGTTCTAAATTTTCTAAATGAATCATCACAGTCTTGGAGGACAAGCGACACAGTTTGAGGTGACTCAAGTGCTATCACCTGCAATTTGCTTGTCTGTATGGCACAGGCTGGAAGGTCTGACAGTGTCACATCTCTGCAACTTAATGATATTGGTTGGGCCCGGTTCATATCAAAGTCACTGTGCGTTGATAAGTGATATAAGGCCTCTTAACACTCTGTGATTGTGGGCTTTCCTGTTGACAATCGCGAGAGAAATGTTGTAAAATCTTTTATTATCAGCTGGAAAGGATGATTGCACCGTGAGACGCGTAGAAGGACAGTCAATTGGGAGCTTCGGTGACCCAACACAGCCTGCATCAAAATCCTGATATTGAGGACCCCAATCCCACAATGTGACAGCTGCTTCAATCAACATCTACAAACCAAATAATTAAAATACAGTGAGACGCTAGTGTAATGCTACTGCTGAAAAACACATTTACCCAAAAGTCACGTTGCATAATTGGCAACTGAGTCCACACTTCTTGTATCATTTATTTACGTTGTAGATTAGCAGGCATTCAATGCATCTTAAATGCTTGATACTTATATCGTATATTCTGACATTAAGCGTCATCTCGTACAGTGTTACATTAAATGAAACTGTGATATTGTTGTTATTTCACACTCCATATCTGCCTGTATTAAGAAACCTCATGTGAGAAGCGATATTATAGATTTTGGAACAGTTTATAACATCACACTGCACAGACCTGGTCATTCCCTACACTGGATAGTTACATCTCTTCACTCTTATTTTGAAAATCCCTAACAAGAGATCTAATGAACAATGAATTGAAACTTAGCTTAAATATAAGAATAGTTTAGATATATCAAATGTAGTGATTGCTAATTGAATGTTTTTTCTGTAAGTCTCCAACAGCTTTAGGAAAGAAACAGAGCAATGTGGATGGAGGGAGGGTTGGAAAAGCGGGAAGCAGCAGAGTCTGACACGGCTCGGTCGTCCCAGTGTGTTTGTGCACAGGCATCTGCACAAGGCAGCACAAAGGGGCCTCTGTATTGTCAGAAACACACACAGCTCCTCTCTCACTATTGACTCAGCAAGTTTGATCGCTGTGTCTCCCCTCCTCTGCTGCTCACATCTCGGCAAACTCCCACACTCCTGTCCTGTCGTCCCCCCGGTGTTTTTCGGCTGCCCGTCGCCTCTCATCTCGACTTCACCTTCCCTCCTCTCCTCTCCTCTCTGTGCCGTCTCCTCTCCTGGCTGAATTATTCATGGCGGTTCATTGTGCCAAACGGCCAGTGCACTGCTGATACAGAAGGATTCATTTCATTAGGGCCCTGTGTGTGGTTGTGTGTTTGTGTGTTTGTGTATTTGTATGTGTGAGTGGGTGGTTGGGATAATGGGGCGGTGGGAGGCAGGCTACCGTGGCAACCGGCTGAAAGCCTCAGAAGGGAAAGTTAGATGAGCAGAGGTACAGTACATTAATGTGCCAGTTTAGAGCGTTACACTTACATTTATTTAGAAATTGAAGGACAGAAAAGATGACTGTGACAACACAAGTGATTTCCCAAGGATGAGGAAGCACTCTATGGTTTATGGCCCGCATAAATAAATAAGCAGGGTGTGAACTGAGCCACAGGCTCACTATCTAGTAGATCTACAAAGTAGCTTCAAGCCTGATGGTAGGAATATATTGATATAGTATCATGATGTTCTGATCATTGTCCTGTCATTGCAGGTTTCCCTGTGTTGCTCCATGAAACAAGGTCAACAGTTAATTACGACATATGATAAAGAGTTGCAGGATCTAACGATGTATTCCTGAGAGTTCGGCAGCTCTCTTGCTCTCCCTGATTCGTGTCTCTCTCTCTCTTTCACTCTTGTTATCCATCCTCTCTCACTTATTTTCATTCTTGTTTCTCATTTGTCCCCATTTCATTAGCACTAAACTTGGCTCACATCTCTCTTTGTCAAATAAACATGTGTTGTATCAATGGGGTTGTTCGCAGGTGACCAACCCACAGAGAACTATCGACGCTGCCGTTCTACTCAGCTTCAGGGAACGATTTAGCGCCTTTCAGCTCATTGTTTTGGTTTTACAGTCGTCAACTTTAATGTTTTGGTTGACTATCTTTAAGTTAAGGTATTGTTTTTTAATGGCCTGATTTTTATTCTAGATATCTTCCGTTGTTTACCCCATTGGCAGACATTTCTCTAGATCACAGTGTTCTGCTTTTATATAGAAGGGGATTTGTTTTGCAGCTTGAAGGTTTTCTAGGTTAGTACACTTTCTGCCAGAGGTTGAGTATGTATATCTTAAACAACTTTACTGAGTGTTGACTAGAAATTCCCCAGAGCATGTTTGATACAAAGCAAAACCCCTGCAAGCTCAGTTGTTAACCATGCCCTCCTTTAACAGCCCAACTAGACTTCAATGGTTTCTCTTTGCTTCAGGTCTCAATTATATTCCAAGCAAAAGGCTGTAGCTGAATTATTTAAAGCAGCCTACTTGTTTGTTTACCTGGCTGAACAGAACTTTTGCATGGAAACCAATCTCTCAACAACGCTCAGCTGTGTTTCCCTCTGTCTGTCAGCAACACATGGCTCATCTGGTTTTGTGAAAGGCGCAGTGTCCTTGTGTCTGCACCCAGACACCCTCCGCCCTCCCCAACCAGACACATTTATCTGCCTCTCATTTTTTATTTTTCATTTGTCCGCATTTCATTAACACGAACACTCGGCTGACATCTCTCGTTTCTCTATAATTATTTCTCCACTCAGTTATTTTCCTCTGTTTTTCCAGTGGCCAAAATACATAAATCTCTTGCTAGATTATGATAATGTACTTTAACCTGTAAATGACAGAATTGTAATGAAATCAGGATCAACGAGAAAATAAATCTGGTGCATTATTTAGTCTTGGCAGCATTTTTAGTTCAAGTTAAATTAAGTCCCTGGCTCAGTGGCTTTCTGTTACCTTATACTGGTTGTCATTGTCTACTTTGAACTATCCATTATGATGCAACAATGTAAAATAACGGACATGCAAATGTATAATGTAACAATGTGGTTCAAAAAAAGACAAATAGAGAATCCTTTTGGAGAGAAGCATGGAGGAAATGTAGAAAACCCAAATCTAATATCCATCGGGATCTAGCCCACTTCCACTGGGTTTGTTTGAGTGTGTGTGTCAGTGCTTGTGTGTGTATAGTCATTAGAGAGCAGTTAGAGCACCTCTCATGTAATCAGGCCTAAAATGGATTTCGTGCGCCTGATGTTTACTTTCCAGTAGGAACCATAAACAACAGGCACTGTGGGGCTGGTGCTTGTGGGTATCTGAATGTGTGCGTGTGCGTGTGTGTGTTTGCTGTCATTCTTCTGCCCTCACTATGCGTGTAATAACACTTCTATGATGCAAGCTAAACACACTTACAATAAAGGTTAAGGACTGTAGGTGGACTGAAAGCAATTGTAAACCTGTTAAAACAGTATTGGACAACATATTGAAGTATAGTGATTACAAATTAGAAACATATGAGATACCATAAACAAGAGAGTTAGACCAAAGGGAGGCTTTTGTAATAATGTATTAATAACTAATAACAATAGTAGATTTTATAAAAGTATAGACTAACTGTCAAATTACTTGCATTATCCCTATTGCCAGTAAATGTCCACAACAGTAAAGATACAAAGAGTAAAACACATAACAGTTAGCCCAATATTAATTAAATGTTAACTGCTGCTTAAAATGTTGTGTTAGCAACACATTAGCCTCAGACTGTATAGTAGCTAGCTGGGTTAGCAGAAAGAAGAAAAATCCCCCTGTGTCAGCTTTGCCCTTCTTTTCAATGGTGTCCTTCCCGTCTGTTCATTCTCTGTACCACATCTTGCGGTACATTTTTATTGGCTGCAGCTCTAACCTCATGATGTCAGGGAGGCGGCTCATTTACATACTCCGTGGCTATTGGCCATGACCATTTAAACCTACCTGACACCTGCCCTGCTTCTCGAGCTATTTGAGGAGAGAAGCAGGTAGAACTGCAGATTTGTGGGCAATATAAAATGGTAGAAACTAATGCCGTTTTTTCAGTCCCTTAAAATATGTTTTTAACATTCTTCAAACATTCCTCTTTTTTCCCCAATGTAATAAACTAATTTGGCTCTAGAAAACTCACATTAAGGTTAAGAAAAGTAACATGTATACTGGCTTGAATAGGAGTATACAGTCTAGGTATTCACCTGTCATGTCACTCTGTGAAACCTACAGGCTGCATTTTCAAACTGGGATAAACACACAGAATTGGATGAAAATAGAAACCTGAACTGTGGTTCAATTACTTCATTATGTAGGGCTCACAGACAAAACAGCTCTGATGGATCTAACTCAGGTGTTTTTTCTGTTATATAAGCCGCTGTCTATGCCACACAACTAAATCTTTTTTTGGAGTTACCATAGCTTATATGATGCTGTAAGAAAAATCATAACATCCAAAAATTCATTTATGTGGCACACCACAGAAAATCCCAAGACACACTTAGTGTGCTCTCACTCCAAAGCAGACTGTTTAAGTAGCACTGGATTACATAACCAGGTCTAGGATTGCGTCAGGGCCATATGGCACTCCTCCATGGCCACACGGAGGTGATTGGCCCAGATCAGCCCTGCTTGGGGGATTTTCACAGTCGGCAACAAGTCAACTCAATCTGATGCACATTAGCCTGCTAATGGGTTTTGCATGATAATTGCAGTGCAGCGGGTGGTTGAGCTATGTGCCTCTGGTGGGTAAAAACATTTTTGTAAAAGACATTTCTTTGAGTCCATTTAAACAACTTCCACTCCGCACCTGCTTGTTTGACACCCGAGTGTTTCATAAGCACTATTTGCCATCACTTCCATGGCGCAGCAGTAGTTGTTACTTGTATGAGTGTGCACTGCAGCTGCTCGCAGAGTTCTGAAAAAACCCTCCATATGGAATAGCTAAATTTAGCAATGAAAGGCAATGGTGCTCAGTTGAAGAATTCACATATGGTATCCCTTTGATCCCGTCAGTTCAGCCTAGTGTGGTGAAGCTTCTGCTCTAAAGCCTGTTGAGTTGAATTACTTGGATTTACATGACATGCAGCCTGATGCTCTGACAGCCCGAGGCATAGAGGTGGATCAACCTTTGCATTGATTTCCTATTTTTAATGATGTATAACAATTTACCTGCAATACAACACAAAGGCACAAGGTTTTACAAATACTGTGTTGGAGTTTCAATGGACTGCTTCACATTCTTTCTGCTTGTAATATTGCTGAAGGTCATCATAGCTTTTGCTTGTAATTCTCTCTTTTCTCTGATTCAAGTGCATGGAAAAAATATTCAAAATGATCTTCAAAGGTGTTTTTTTGTTGTTGTTACAGGTACACTAAAGGAGAGCTGGACATTGCCTACATCACATCAAGGATCATCGGTAAACACATTTGGTTTTAGCAAATGGAATTTGTGTAAGCTGCGTATAGATGCACTCTAACATGGTCACCAAAAATAATGAATCAGTGTCCAAAACACTCAATTAAAAAGCTGCATTTTAAAGATCCTGAAAAGTTTAAATCTTAAGTAATTTTCTATAACATTTAAAACTAACCAATGACTAATTAAATAACAATAAATTTACTCTTTTTTTTTTATTTAACACTCAAACTCAGTGACCAAACAACCCAAAAAACTATCATTTGAATGAATTCAAACATTTCTAAATCCTGATAGGTGCATTGAAATACATGGCTGATGTCACAACCTGGCTCGAAGGAGGTGACAAGGAGGGAGACCACACAATCAGTAACTTTGGTCTATGGTTTAATTAAGTAAAGGATACACAAAGCACAAACAAATAATAATAGCAGTCAGCAGGCCAAAGGGAAGAGAGCGAGAAAATCTTGCAGGTCTGCTTTATAGCCTGAGCCCAGCATGCTCAGGTGTGCTGCATCACTGACGAGGTTTCAGCTCCACCAATCAACCTCCTGAAACACAGGTTAATCACACAGCCTGGGAAGGACAGGACAGGGCCACCTCTGAGGCCGTCACACTCCCCCCATAAGACAGGGATCCACCCTGGACCTTAAACAATGGGCATTACCTTATAAACAATGCAACAACTTTAACCACACAGATTATATTTTTAAAAATGCTTGGCCGAAACAACCCCCCCTACCAAACACAACTTTACACTCCTTCCTTTCCAGACTCGGCAACTCCAACCTCAGCAACCTTGGCTCCTAGGAGCAATTTAAGAGGAAGGGAAACAAAAGCTGCAGAGGACAATGTAGAACACATGTTAGTTAAGTAAAGGGTAGAGTTGCGAAGGGTTACTAAGGTGCACGGGACAAGGCATCTACCATAACATTATCCTTGCCCTTAATATGGCGGATGTCCAGGTTGTAAGTCTGCAAAAACAGAGCCCACTGCATGAGGCGGTTCTTCAAACGCTAAACACCGTAAAGCATCATCAATCGCTTAGACTGATTTGGTTTACCCGTTACTTGACATGTATGGCAAGTCTTAATATAAGCTGCCACATCACCATAGGCCAAAAGAAGTAACGCAAAATGTGACAGTACGTTTTCTTAACTCCCAAATGCCCTGTCTGATCATGAGAACATTTCAACACTTTATTTCGATACTTAGTTGGAACCACTATTTGGACCACCGAATCACCCACACAATCAAAACCCTGGGGCACCCACTTACGCACCAATACCTCACTCTGCAGGAAATAACCAAAGGCTGCACTTTTAGCGTCATTGCTAGGCCGCACCTGGTCAAACAGCTCACTGACGAGGTCTCAGCTCCACCAATCAATCTCCTGAAACGCAGGTTAAGAACACAGCCTGGGAAGGACAGGACAGGGCCACCTCTGAGGCTGTCACACTGAAAATAGTGTGTGCATGTAAGAGCCAAATTCACAGAGTGAGAAGCTACTAAGATAGCTTTCAGGGACTTTAAATGTACAATGTAAAAAACGTTATAAATGAGAAGGTAAAAGTGTGTTATACCTGCACAATATAAGGTATGCTATATAAGTGAATAAGGGTTGATGTATGATCCTAAGACTGTATTCACACACACACACACACACACACACACACACACACACACACACACACACACACACACACACACACACACACACACACACAAACACACAATAATGATAATAATAAGCTTTATTTGTATAGCACCTTTCATACAAGAATTGCAGCCCAAAATGCTTCACAGCAAAAACATAGTACAAGATTAGACAGAGCATTTAGCACATAGGCATGAACACACATTCAGATAAATATCCTCATTTCTAATTGTCACATTGCTTCCAGCTTCACATGCTCATGAGCATGAAGCAGCAGTGTGTCCTTTAGAGAACATAGTCAGCTGGACACTTGTCACCTGAGGGCTTCTATCCCATAATGCTTTGTGTGCGGCTGCTGATAGTCATGCGTGAATGTGGACCCACTCTCCACATTTAAAATTCCAAAAACCTTATTGCAGAATTATTGTAGAGCAGGATAAAAGATGAAGGACAATGTCAGAGTGTGAGCTATCATATATATATATATATATATATATATATATATATATATATATAGTAAGTAGATTATATATATATATATATATATAGTATAGTATATATATATATATATATATAAGTATATTATCTAGTATATATAGTATAATATAGCTAGATATTATATATAGCTATATATAGTATATATATATATATATATATATATATAGTATATATATATATATAGTATATATATAGTATATATATATTAGTATATTATATAGTTATCTATCTATAGTGTTATATTAATATATATTATCTCCTAGATATATATATATAGTAATATATCTATATATCTATCTATATTATCTATAATATAATAGCTTATATCTATATATATATATCTCTATATATATATATATATATATCTTAAGATATCTTCCTCTTCTCTATCTCTATCTATTCTCTTCTCTCCTCTCTTCTTCTATCTCTCTCTTCTCTCTCTTCATCTCTCTTTCTCTCTCTCTCTCTCTTCTTCTTCTCTCTCTCATCTCTATCTCTTCTTCTCTTCTCTATCTCTTCTCTTTCTATTCTATCTCTATTATCTATCTCTTATACTCTCTCTATCTTCTCATATTCTCTCTAGTGTCTTATCTAATCTCTCTTCTATATTAATCTTCTACCAAATATATGTGAATATATTGAACAGGACATTGAAACGCTTCATTTTCCAACTTCTTATTTTCAGTGATTGACCTACCAGCGGAGTCAGTGCAGATTGGCTACCAGAACCACGTAGAGGACATTCGCTCCTTCCTCGACAGTCGCCATGCCGACCATTACACTGTCTTCAATCTCTACAGCGCAACTACCGCGGCGCCAAATTTTCCAACAGGGTGAGTGTGATACTGCCTCCTGAAGCCAGTACAGGTTTATTGCTAGTTGTTAGTGGTTGTTGCACCATTTCCACTCCCTGCATTATTACAACAGGAGATATGAGGACTTTGTCACAGTTTGATGGCTATTTTTGGTCTGCCAGCGTTTTAAGTGGGGACTGCCTCTACCTCTGCTCATAAACTATAGAAGCACCAAGAGAGAAGCCTCTAATTACATTTTCCTTTCATTTAAGCTAAATTAAGTTTTGTTTTTTTCACTGGGGAGACAGTTGTGACAAACCCTCAGAGAAGTATCACCTCTAACTCAGACTCTGCAACACCCAACACCTCTACAGAGCATTTTAGCATCTTTGTTATTGTTTTGATTTAACGGCCGGCAACTAAAGTTTTGGTTCATCCTCAATGCTGTCATCGGTTTTGCAGCTTTTTGCAGATGACCCTGTGATAAACCCACTGTAAGCTACCAAACAGCAGACAGACAAAGTTAGCGACTAGCTTGTGAACATGGTGGATCATTTAGAGTGAGATATTTCCCTCAGGAGTTGATGGAGTCCAAAAACAGAGCTAAAAGGAAAGTGAATATTAGACTTACATTCATCATGTGGACAGAAACACCACTCAAAATGAATTACAATGTTGCTCTGTGTCTGCTGAATGTGTAATTAGGCAACTGTTCGCTAACAGGTTTGTAATATCAACTTTATAAGGAATACTTGTAATTCATTGTTGTGTGAATATCAACCTAAAAGGTGATAATATGTCATATTATGTTATCTTAACATCTTATTTCTGCTGGCAATAATTCAGTTATTGCAGGGTTAATGTCTGATGTCGATCGTCTTGCTTACCACTTGCTTAGCTTGCGGTTGCTTGCTACTGTTACATTTTGAATTGTTGAATTGTTGAATCATCGAGAGGCCACCATACAGAGCAGAGAAGTAAAACAACAAGTGAAATTGGCTTAGAGTTGTTACGAGCTGCAGAATTATACAAAATATTTTAATATCTAAAAGGAGGTCTAATTGAGACGGACACCATCTGAACTCATGACTATACAACTTAAAACTCAGGGAGGCATTACTGTTTCTACTCTATATTGAGTCCGATAATCCCATATAGTACTACTAGGGATGGGTCATGACTTATACATTTTTGAATAGTCATTGATTAATACAAAATCAAATAGTTTATGCGACTATCTTCTTGTGTTAAAAAAATATATTTGACCTTGTTTTAACTGGCACCTGGCAGAGCATGTGAGCAGAGCAACCTGGGGCGGCGCTGAGCGGGGGAGAGGAGGGAATGAACAGCTCCGTGAGTGAGGAGCAGAAATGATCACCACTCCACTCCGCTCACGTGCCCTGGCGCCGGCGGTAAAAACGTTTGTTGCATGTTCAGTTCGACTTTTTTCCGCTCAAAGGGAGTATAGCATTTGCTACAGCGCTTTGAGATGCTACTGTACACACAGGAGAAACATGCAAAGACTACAGTTGTAAAAAAGTTAAAAACATAAACAAAAATATGTTTTGGTATCTTCAAATAACGGTTGAATAGTTCCCACTGAATATCGAATAGTGCTTGACATTCCCATCCTTAAGAACTAACCTTTCATGCTTTTGAGATGCACTCCGTAATATCATTATAGAGGCCCACAGCATCCCCAATTAACAATTATACAAACTTTATTCTGCTATTTTTCATAGTGTAACAAAAGCAGTGATTCATATTTTACATTATTCACAGTAATAACCACATCTTTCCAGATAAAATGTCTAATTTATGGGTCACTTATCCAAGTATCCCAGCTAAATCACCATTCAAAAAGCAGGATTTGAATCTGACTGCTCTATTTAGATATTTTATTCCATCGTTATGGCTATGACTAAACTCAGCATGGGGTCTTGGGCTCATGTCATTCAGCATTTTGCACAGCTTGTGGAAGGCACATCTCTATAGATTGCCACTGCAAGAAAGCTGAAAAGTCAAGCTGCAGCGTTAACTTGGCCAAGATGTCCCCCTGTCTGCTTGTGGAGGTTGCTGTATCTCTAGCAGATGACTCATCATGGCAAGTGGTGTGTTGCTCTGCTGCTGCAGTGCTGCTGCTAACCTCCACCTCTCCCTTCTCCTCCCCTCTGGATTTGATGTCTTTCTTTCGTTTCCTCTGTTTCTTTCCCTTTCTTCTTCTCTTTTCTCTCCCCCGTCTGTCTGTCTTCCTATGCTCTGTTTTTCATTTGCCCTCTGCCTCGTCTCTGCACTTTTTCTATGTCTGTGTGCTTCTGTGTTTTCCTAATTCCTCATCCCACTCTTATTTCTTGCACCAACTCCTTTCCAGGTTTCCGAGTGTAACTGGCCTTCCCGCCAGGCTCCCAGCCTCCACAACCTGTTCGCTGTGTGTAAGAACATGCACAACTGGCTCAAACAGAATCCCAAGAATGTGTGTGTCCTCACCTGCTCGGTAAGAAGACGCTCATCATAAAGTACCTACATCATATTCTTCCCTATCTTCCATTTATTTGTCATTGTTTGTCTGGATTCTGAAGCTAATACAATTTGTCCTTGCTTTTGCGCCGCTATCCTCGTACATTGCCATTCGGTTTACTATGAAGTGAAGATACTTTTAATGTGTAGAGACCGGTTTCGATTGTTCCACAACACATCCCCAGGTTTTTGGAGTTGTGTTTTAATTGACCCACTTGTGAGTCTCTGCACAGCATTCGTCAGATGCTGCCAGAACACAAATTTAAACATACTCTCTACTGTTTCTAATGTATTTCACAGCACAGTGATTCATTTTACGTACATTTTATTGCTGAAAATATTTGCCATTTGGCTGTGACATCAAATGCTTTTGAGAAACTTTGAAAAAGTTATGTCTCAAAACTTAAACCTGAAGGGGAAAAAGGTTTAAAACACTATAGAATTAGATGCTTAATGATCATGTAAAGAAATCGTCAACCTGTCTTTTTCTCCCTTACGAGTAAAAACAATTGCAAGGTGATTTTTCCATTTTCTATGAAATGAAGGACACAAAAAAACATTAAATGTCCTTGAGAAAGTAGAAGAGAATAGCATTTAAGTCCTTCATGTTGACCTTGGAGGTTGAAATTCAGAATGTATTCTTGAGTCTCTTATTTAGCTCTCTGTGTTTGGTAAAAAGAGATATTACAGTTTAGGTGGTAGATAAAGAAGTCCTCTTGTCCAAAAGTCCTCTATTTTGCTTTGATAATGTCAGACATATTTCAAGCACAGCTAAAACCCTAGATACAAATGTTTTTTCATACAATCACTACTGAAGTATTCAATGAAAAAGGCATTTCTGTCTGTTCTAATTCAGTGACAGCCGCACTGTACACTGGCATGGTGGAGCATGTTATTGCCAAGTCACTGCGGTTTAGCTGTAGCTTGGCAAACTGCTCCAACATGCATAACTTCCACAAAACGGTTCCTTTCTATAAAAAATCCCTGCTTTGGATCACAGGAATGTTTGTCTCCCTGTAACCTGAAATGAACTATGAGTAAATGTATTACAGTGAGTTCATTCAGAGAGAAAAAAGTTTTGGCTTGTTTGGACACCAGACTTCATCATCAAGCATTTTCCTAAACTGATGTATTAAAAGGACTTCTTTGAGCTATGACTTGTAGTATATTAGGTAGCTTCTACTTTATCAGTTCATCTTAGAGCTGTATCTACAGAAAGCATTCACAACGTTTGAGTCACAGTGTTAAGTGGCTGGTTCTATACATGTTCACACTTGCTACTGTCATTGCTGCGATGCTTAGATGTAAATGGCAGCAGTGCAGTGGTTAACATGCATGGCAGACAAGACAAAATAGTATATTAGTAAAGCTTTAAAATATAATAATTACTCAGCATTTTATCTGCTGTGTGCCTTTAGGATGGTCGTGCTCCCTCGGGTGTTTTGGTTTGTGCCATGTTCTGCTTCTGCCACCTCTTCAACAACCCGGTTCCTGCCATGCAGCTGCTCAGCGCCAAGAGACCAGGATCCGGCCTCTGGCCCTCACACCGCAGGTTTGTAACCCTGAACAGGTGTTTTTCTGCAGGTGGGTGTGACAGAGAATGAGAAATATAAGAAGGGAAGGGACGGAGAAAGAAAGGGAAAATGGCATCTGCAGTAGTCACACAATAGATGTTTAGATTTCAAATTGGCTTGAGTCCTCTTTGTACCACTATCTTATTTCCTGTGTCTTCTCTGCCATTGCATGCTACATTGTTTACCATTTAATAAAGCTGCCAGAATTAACATAAGAACAATATGAAAGTATTGGGATTGCTTTTCACCAAGAGATTGGATTCAAACTGATTTATTGAGGTTGGAAACACATTCACATTATCATCGGTTTCTACTATTAGCCTTTTTTATTCTCATATCTGCCCCTTTAGAGGCAATACATGGTTTCATTCTAGCATAATAACATTTTTTCAGAACATTTGCTGTTTTAGGGGGATAGGCTAATGAAAACATAAATAGTGCAGCAGTCTTCAGTTTCCTCAGCCTAAGAGCTCCTTGGACATTGGATGGACATTTTATTACCCTGCCAGCCAGTAGCTGTATTATTTATCAGTCCGTGTTAGAGCATCTAACAAGATCTCCTACATGAGTCAGAGTTTTAGTGCAAATGGACTGAGAGTTTATTTAAATGGCAGCAATAACTCATCCTTATTGTATACACATAACACAACACAAAGTTAGGCATTTGACATTAAACACTAAAACAGAATAAAAGCGATTATCTTTCCTTCTCTCCATGTAGGTACATAGGCTATGTGTGTAGCATGGTATCAGAGAAACCCAGTCTACCCCATTCCAAGCCCTTGATGATCAAGGGTCTCACCATGAGTCCGGTTCCCTGCTTCAACAAGCAGCGCAGCGGCTGTCGGCCCTTCTGCGACGTCCTCATCGGAGAGACAAAGATCTTCACCACTTCACAGGAGTACGAGAGGATGAGGTAGGGGCAGCGGCATCTTATTTAAAGTCTGAAGCCTCAAATAGAAATCAATATTTTTATACGACCTATGATATATATGAAACACATCATGCTTTTTTCTCCTCCTTCTCCACTCCCATTCTCTCTCCCTGCAACATTTCCCCTTAATAATCTTTCTCCCATTTGCTGCCCCATTTATTCTTTCCTCCTGCCCATGTTTCTCCCTCCTTCACATTCTGCATGTCCAGAGAGCACAGAATCCAAGAGGGTAAGGTCGCTTTCCCTCTGGGTGTGAGTGTGCAAGGAGACGTCATTGTTTCAGTCTACCACATGAGGTCGACCATCGGAGGACGTCTGCAGGCCAAGGTCAACTTGATGTGCTTTGCTGTATCCTAAGAAGGGTTTTTACTGAAATAGCCAACATCCGTTGAGGAGTAATGTAACCAAACTACAAACCCTGTGTGTGTACTGATTAAGTCGACATCTCAATCACACTTGACAAAAACAAGATGTTGCACAATGATAATGTTGGAAGATTCTTGTTGGCACAAGAATATGTTGAACTATCATCCAGCAAACAGTCTCAGGATGTGGTTGCTACTTAATTAAATATTTTTGCATTCAAACACAAACCCACAAAATGAGTAACACGTTGGAGACAGGTTTTTCATTACCTGAAGTGCCTAGTTTATGGATACATGCGGTTTTCCTGAAACAGCAGCACTGGGAGACACTGTAGAATTTTTATACATAGTTAACATTAAAATCAAAACTTTATTTTAACAATCTGGGTCTAGTTTTGGCTATCGTTTCTTTGGTTATTGTACTTCCAACAGTATATTTGCTAAAATATTGGTTTAAAGGTGTACATCCCTCAACATTTCCTTCTTAGGTTTTAATTGCATTATAAAAGGGCATGTGCAGGTATTGGTTTTTACAGTAGGTCAACGCATCCTAGGAACAATATACTACAAACTGACCTTTACAGCAGACTGTTTAGGTAATAACTTTTCAATTATGAATGTAATCATATAAATCGGTCGGAGTGGATATCCCTCTCACTCCCCAGATCTCAAACCTATATTACAGCAATTCAGGTGATAGCTAAGATTTTGGCAGGAATGATTAAAAAATCTATGAGAATTACGTCTTAAGGATGGCAAAGCAACATGCAATTTCCCTCTTTTGAATAAACATCTCATAGTCCAAAAGAATGTTGTGCTTACAGATAGAGTAGAAACTACAGCACTTTTGACTATTGATGCAATTTGGTATGATACACTGAAATAGAATATGGTCCAAACTTACATTTGATCTACTGTTATTAGGTGTCCAACACCCAGATCTTCCAGATCCAGTTCCACACTGGCTTCATTGCTCCTGGTACCACCATGCTGAAGTTTAGCAAGTAAGGACATTTCTTCTATTTAATCACATGTATGAGTACGACAGAAAAACAAACCCTGCTACTTCCAGGCTGTTTTCCCTCTCTTACTATAACACACATTTCCATCTCAGACCGGAGCTGGATGCATGCGACTGCCCTGAGAAGTATCCCCAGCTTTTCCATGTGATACTGGACGTGGAGGTGGAGGGGGTGGACAAGCAAAAAGACCTGACACCACCATGGGAGCAGTTCCCTTCTAAAGACCTAAACCCCAACGTGCTCTTCTCCTGCCACCAGGAGCATCAGGACGCACTAGCTATCGCTGGTACTGTGGGGACACTGGGGACAAAGACACACAAACTGCCTCTGCTAATGTGGACTGCAACAGTTGACTGTTTAATCCATAACATAGGCCTACTGAAGGCTACATCACACTCTAGGTTGGAAGCTCTATCTTATGATTGATTAGCTTTTGTGTTTTATCAGCGTTTCTGAATAGCTCAATCATGATGATAACAGGGTTTTATGTTCATAGCTAGCCTACTGCTAGGCTACTAAATGCTTGTCATTTAAACACTGATTATATTGTTAATTCAATCACAACATATCTCATCGCTCTGACACGAAAAGGGCTGTAGCCTTTTGGGGGCTGTAGTTGCTAAAAGGTATTTGATATTTATTTAAGTGTCACATTTTACCACCAACGACATCATTAGCAGTTAGTTAGTAGTTAAGCTTGAAAAATATGGACCGGTATTAAGTTTCAGCTCACAACCTCAGTAAGAAAATACAACTCAAAAAGGAACAAAAGCTAGCAGGACACCAGCTAGCTAGTTAGCTAGCTTTACAAGCTATTTACATAGTATCAAAGTACCTTCGCTTGATTCAACAGATTAGCCTACTGTATTTCTGTGAAACGTTAGCTACATGAATGACTCTGGGATTGTAGACAATCTTGTTTACACATTTGGACACTTTTTGTCCTTAGGCCTATTTGCTTTACGTAGAGCTTCCAAACCTGAATGTGATAAATAAATAAATAATTAAACGTTATCTATTTAGCCTTAGGCCTACTTCAAACTAATCATAAACCTAAAGTAACCCTAAACATAAGCTCCAACCCTAAACTAACCCTACACTCATTTAACACAAATTGTAACCCTGTCAGCTACTTACAAAAACTGATGTTTGCCAAAAATAACTCAGACTTTTGGATAGTTAAACAAGTGAATAATACACAAATTCATAAACTCACACCCACAAAAATATCATGCATACGCTCGTACACAAATGGCAATGCACAAATGTTATCATTGATAAGATAGAATAATATAGTAGGCCTATACAGCAAAAAACACAAACTCACATACATTTACATGCAGAAACACAGACACACTAATGAACTAACTCTCATTTTTGTTCCTACAAGATGAGATGGAGGGATTGGATCTGGAGGGTAAGACAGTAGTGGAGACCACAGACCTGTTAGAGAAATTACCCAGGGATAAGTTCAATTCAATCATACTCTCCCCAAAATATAAAGAGAGCATTGATCGTATTGACGAATGAATCTTCTGTTGTTGGAAAAACTCTTGGCTGTTTCCATTTACGATCTGTATTGATTGAATTGAAATTAACCCCATCCTTGTTGAGCAGTAATATATCATTTTGGTAGATGATTTTAATCTGTCTCTGGCAGAAATACCAATCGGCTGGGGACCTGAATACACTACTAGTGTAAGGATTCCCCTTAACACACATCCCCTAATACCCTATGGACTAATGTATATGTGTTCCCTGTATCTTGAGAAATATGGAGAACTGGGAAAAAAAAACCACATGATCCCAGTGACAATAGCTACAGGAAGCAAAGGGGAAAACTAATAAGTGTGACAAATTAAAAATGTTCTACCAAAGTGAAATATTGCTCTAATACTAGCTGAGGTTTATAGTCATACTGCCCATCCCTTCTTTAAAAGCATACTGTATATTTGTATTGATTGGATTTTTAAGAATAAAGATTTGTTGTGTTGTTTTAGAAATCATCTCCTCTGATTAGTATAGCTAAGAGCATCTACCAGTGACAAACTGCAAAGTGTACAGTTTAGTGTATTATAGCACACAGTGCACAGTATCAGTAGAATAGTTGGTGCTTGCAGCAGAGATGACCTTGGTAGTTGTCCATAATTCCTTCCTTTTTTCTCTTAACCTACTCTGTATCTCTGTCTGCTTTGCCCCAATAATTTCCTTTGTCTGCATTATTTTTTCTCTAATTTGTCCACTTGCCTCCGTCTCATTTGGTAATTCAATACATTTCCTCTGTCTCTTTCTTTCTCTACCTCTTTTCTTCTATTTCCCTCTCATCCTCCTGCAGAACCAAGTCGGCCCCAAGGAGGTGCAGACGGTCGGGCCCACGGCGAGGAGAGTGAGCCTTCTGATGATGAGATGCTGTTTCTCTCCAGCCAGCGAAGCAACGCCAGCACGGCCCCCCAGAAACCCAACCGCCCTGCTCAGATGCCTGCTGCCGCTGCACCCGCCGAGGAAGTGGATCTTCTTGGCCTCGATGGGGATCAAATCAACCGTCCTTCATCTCAGCCCCCGTCTGCTGCAGCGGCAACCACTGACCTCCTAGGGGACTTGTTCGGGGGCCCACCCCAGCCAACGAGTGCCGCGTCATCTGCCCAGTCCACACCACATAAAGTAGTCCCAAGCACTGCCTCGCCATGTCCCTCACCTGCGCCAACAGGTGAGATAACAAGTTTGAAAGTACATTTGAATAAAAAAAATCTTCAAAAGTGATATTGCACAAAGTAAACTTAGATAGCTTGATACGCATTTAGGGTTTATTATATTTCTAAAGACCGACAGAGTTAATTAAGCATGAAAGTTTATTCTTTTTTTGACACTTTTAACCACATGTCAGAGTTTTCATGAGATGACATGGGGTTAAATCTCCACAATCTCATGGTCTTCATGACAGTGTACACTTATATATATTTTTCAAGCTGATGTAGTTCATATTTATTTGAATATAAATGCTTAAAAATGCTAAGAAGGCAAACATGCTATACTGAAATAGTCATACCTGGGCCATGAAAATTTAGAATCTGAAAAATAGGTCACAGACCACAAAAGGTAAGATCCCATTATTTTTTTGTATCCTTAGGGAAAGTAAGAAGAATATGATTTAAGATATTTCACAATATGTAATACAGTTACGTAAACAATAAGAGATATATCAGTGTAAGTCGCTTTGGATAAAAGCGTCAGCTAAATGAACTGTAATATATTGTGAAATAAAAAATACTAGACAATTACATCTGAAGGTAAAGTAATTTTCATTTTGGCACCAGTTAGGATTATTTCAAAATATATTATACAAGGAAACCCAGTAGCACTACACACTCTGTAACAATGGTGGGTATGTTTGTTTCCCTCAGCGTTTGATCCCTTTGGGACGGGTCCTATGCCGAAGCCTCAGGACATGATGGGTTCATTGCTTGGAACAGGTAATGTGGGGCAGCCAGACCCCTTCCTGCATGCTACTCGCTCTCCATCACCCACCCTGCAGCCTACAAGCTTGGGTAAGGCATTCGATTTGATTAGATTTATTGTCCCCAGGGGGAAATTCATTTTCACGGAACTGTACATGTACACAGTATACATACAATATATATACAACGAATAACACAGAATCCGAACAGATAGCATCACACATGACACAGGTACAGGTACAGGTACACACACTCAGCGCGGCCTGTTATTTAAGGCAGCAATGGCAATTTACTATCTAATTAAAGAGTCCACATTAGGATAAGGCATTTTATATAGTATCTGCAAATCTGCTGCTATGCCTTAACACATAATCATGCATCGTGATCGTCTTATTTCCCAGAAGATTCACGAGTCTGCACAGTTGCTTAATGTCTTTTTCCTTTCCCATAATTTTTCTCATCTTGTTGCTTACTCATACGCATGGCTTTGCAAGAGTTTTTGATATTTCTGCCGTACGTTTGGAAATGAATGGTTTTGCATGATGTATGATGAGTATTTGCAGCACGTCAGATTAGTATTGCATTGGGATTGCACAGGCTTGATATTTCACCCAAGCACAAATCATTCCTCATTAATTAACAACATTTTGACCCTAAGGACATTTCTTTACACTTTACAGCATTATGGAGCAGTGATGAAGCTAGACAGCAACATTACCAGTATGCCTTTTAATCAGTCTATCATGCTAATTTTAAAATTGACAGTAACATTTAATGTTTATTGATGGCCTGAACCCAACCTGAACTTGCAGTAATGTTTGTGAAAACAGGTATTACTGCAACAGGCCTGATACATTTGTAGGAGAAGTTTCTGACTTCTATTTAAACTATTTCAAATAAAAAATGTATTTCTTGACAAAAGGATAATATACAAAGAATCAGGTAATCAAGAGCAGCATATTAAACAGATATAAGTGATACAAATACATATGAAGAGCAGTAAATTAAAATATTAAAAGACAATTACATTAAAAAAATACAGAGATATAAACATATTCAGTCAGAGGGTTATTACGAATAAGTTCTACATGACTTGCGCAGTATGGTATGACAACTTGATCCATCTAGACATCAAACAGCCCCCTAATAATGCCTCATCTCGCTCAGTTCCCATTCACTGTGTGCTCAGTCTGTGACTAACCTTCATGTGCTTAAATAGGCCGAAGCTCCCCTGCCCCGCCCTCCGCCCCGACCGTCAACATTCAGCAGCAAAATGCAAAGGGAGGATGGGACTGGAACAGACCTGCTACTACAAGCACAGGTAGAAACCAGTAACCCAAACACACTCACATACAAACACACACACTCTTACATAAACACGAACAGCACTAAATGTTCATCTAATACTAAAATCTGGAAAGTCAACCAAACCATGTAGGGCTCAAGCATGTATGCATTGTTTGTTGATTATCCAGCAGGCTTTAGTATGGGCAGTCGGTCCACCACTACGAGCCCCACAGGCTCTGTCAACAGTACCCCCACCCACCAAACCAAGCCAATAACCCTGGACCCGTTTGCTGACATAGGGAACCTTGGAGGTCAGTCACTAGACATTTTCTGAAGCGCAGTCTGATAATTTCACCTTATGTCATCGTCTCCGTTCTTTCCTTTAGCAGGTTCTGGCTTCTCCAGCAAACCCACCACCCCTACTGGAACTGCCCCTTCCCTCCCTCCCATGGGCTCCCCGTCGCGACCTCCTCCATCTCCCCAGCACGCAGAAGGGTGGCAGTCCCACACAGGAGCAGGCTTCCCCTCGTGGCAGCCAGGTGCTGGAAGCGGTGGAGGATGGCAACACCCAGGACAGAGCCCTGCCCCGCAGCCAAAGCCCAGCCCCAGCCACACGCCCATGCCTCACACTTCGCCCCAGAACCGACCCAACTACAATGTCAGCTTCTCAGCAATGGGAGGGGGCTCTCCCATTGCGGGGATTAAAGTACAGGCTAGCACGGGTGAGCAGGAGATGTGGAAGTAGATTTGATGCTGTCTGTCATGAAGTTGGGAATTTGGTAAATTCTTGTAGACATGACATGTTTTGCATAAATTGCCACAATTATGTTTTGTTGATTTTGTCCTAAATCTGTTTCATCCCGTTGTTTGTTTAGTTGTTAAAACCTAGTTTGCAGGGAATTAGCTTCAACTAGATGCCCTGTCTATATATATGTTGCATTACTATTTATCTGTATTGTCTATGTTAAATAAAGTAACAAATAATGTATTTTAGAAAGAGCAGAGAGGTAGGTGTAAAGCTTGATGACTCGATTTCTTAATGCATTAACATTTTGATGCTGGAGAAATGGATCTGTCAGACAACGTTTCGCAGTGCATTGCATCAGTGCAGGAACATAGGTGGCAGATTATCTTTAAAAAGTATGTTCTTTCTCACTCTGTGTTTGTATACCTCTCTGCCAGGTCCAAAGCCCAACGTCTTGAATGCCAACTTTGATGACCTGCTGTCTGGTCAGGGCTTTGCAGGGACCAAAGAGAAGAAAGGGCCGAGGACTATAGCAGAGATGAGGAAGGAGGAGATGGCCAAAGAGATGGACCCTGAGAAAATAAAGGCAGGGGCTTTTTTTCATTTTGAGTAAAATCTGTATACTGATATAAGGAATGGTTTGGTATGTTTATGTGCTGTTATAGTCCCACAAATAGAATTATGGTTCGACATCAGTTCACTGGGTTTTTATCATCTGTTTATCCAGTTTAGCACAATAGAAGCAATTCAGTGATTCCTCAAAGTAGGATAGTGTACTCAAAACCCTTTGGCTGTAAAAGCCTTTCTGTTTATTTCAGAATTAATGAAGCAACAAATGTAGTTCTCCCACGACCAAACTTTGGTTCCCCTAATTACTCCTTTAAATACATTTCACCAGAGCCAAAAATTGTCATCAAAGCATTTCTGCTAATAATTGTTCCAAATTTTTGGCATCACTGTCTAATGGCTCCCCCTCTCTCCCTCTCCTGTTTGTGACCCAGATTCTAGACTGGATCGAGGGGAAGGAGCGTAACATCCGTGCTCTGCTGTCCACCATGCACACTGTGCTGTGGGAGGGAGAGACGCGCTGGAAGCCTGTAGGCATGGCTGACCTAGTTACCCCAGAACAGGTCAAGAAGGTCTACCGCAAAGCCGTCCTGGTCGTCCACCCGGATAAGGTGAGACACATAATTACTGGTGGACTTGATAATAATAATAATAATATTAATAATGACAAAGTGAGGATATTTACCTGCATATATGCAGGGAGAGAAAACAAGACTGTCCCCACTTCACACAAGTTCTCTTTTATTAACCCCTTTCTTGTTGACATCGGGTTTATTTCTTAATTGTTTGGGGTCCCACAGACTCTATGTGTAAAAACAGAAAGTATAATTACAATTTGTATCCAACTTCTGTCAAATATATATATATTTTTTAAGTGGTAACCCTTCTCTAGGGTATAGGTCTTTAACAGGGCGACCCCCAGAGGGTCCACGGAGGTACTGCAGGGGTGGTCGCAAAGAGGATTGTGATTGTTTGTACTTAACTTATATTGAAAATAAACCTTTTCACACATGATATAAAGATGGACAGTAATATAAGGAAAACTACCACAATTACCATCACTTCAAAAATGTGATAACTCATTGAACCAAAAGTAGTTTTCAACCAATCAAATAAAGAACTACTATCCTGGTGAACAGAGTGAGCAGAGTGAGCAGCATCATGAAGGTGGTTAACTATATCATATATCGTAGCATTATATTCAGGCACAAAGGTGCAACATTCAGAACCAATAATCGCGCAAGTTCCTCCTTGGGCTGCTAAAAGAAAATCCAAAGCTGCTCTGTTTTGTAAAGCTAGAAGTCTGACAGAGGCGAGTTCACTGGACAGGAGCATGAGAGCCCTACCTGTTTCATTAGCTATAATTTCTATTGCATGAGACAGATCGGCGATTTGATCTAACGCAGACATAACTCCGTAAAAAGGAAGAAGCGGGCCCAGTATCTTCTTGAAACTTGTTTGATGATGAGTCCCAAAGATGTCTGAAAGTCCACGCCGTTGCCGTTCAAGAGCTTTCTGGGGCATGGAGTGAGCCACTCTCATAGCCGGGACAACGTACGCCAAGCCGCATCGTCCTTTGTAATCCACGGGAAGGTGCGGGTATGCAAGGTTTCCACATACCCAGTACATTCCCACAGGAGAGGAGATGGAGCAGGTAGCAGTGCGGATGAGCGAGAGCACTGAAGCGAGTCTGGCCTGCTTCTTCCAAACATTGCTGAGGTGCAGAAACCAGAGATTTAAAATCAATATCCGTTTGTTTTGAGTCCGATTTGAATGTGTGAAGGCAGTCCGAATGTCCTACAGCTGTCCCGCCATCATTCTCGAGACACCAAGGGAATTTCCGAGGGATGAGCATTATGGGAACAGGTTTGGGGGTTTTGACACATCTGTAGCAGTTTACATGTCCTCGAGAACAGTTAAGTGGCCTCATTTTGGAGAGACTGGAACACTTAGGGTGAGAATAAGACTGAGAAAACGGAATATGCATCAGATGGCAGGTGTCACAGTCAGAGGCAGGTATGGCCATCAGAGGTAAACCTTGTCCTGCTGTGTAAGGCATCAGGCCACAGACATAACAGCTGGAGTTAGGATGTATGTGGTTGGCTACTTGCCATGCCATTGTCAGAAAAATATTGACATCATCGACTCTTGTGATCGGTACTTTCATGACATGTGGAGCTCCTATGGTGGACTCCACCAAGATCAGGGTGAGAAGGTGAAGGGTCAGCGGCATTGTTGAATTGGATCCACAAAGTCTCTCTCAGAATCTTCACAGTTAGTCACAAGGCGCTAGCTGAACATCGGGAGTCTGGAAGGCAGGTTGTACCTGTGAAATACATACAATGGACGGAGAATGACTTACACAAGAACAACAATAGGTTCCTCACTTTCTTTAAATATGGCAAGGCAAGGGAAAGACAATCAGCCGATAAAATGAGCTTACCTGTGGTTTCAGTAATCCGGGCAGCCTTTTTCAGGAATACTCAGTGGTGTCCAGTTATGGCTCTATGTTCTGTTGTGAGATCATGGCAGGTAGACATCACTAGCAGTAATGCAAGGAGAATATACTTCTTTACTTTTCGTCCTCTCTTTTATCAGAACAAGAGCGTAGCCACAACCCATCACATGTACCAAATCACAGGGTCTACTGAGTTAATCACAAGATCAACACTCACTGATCAATCGTCATAAGATGGCAGGATTTAAATGATCAAAGCAGGGCAGACTTAGAGGTTGCTTTATGTCTGATATGATTTAGTTGCATAAGACCACAAAAACATGAGGACATTCGTAAAGGACAAAAAGGTGTTGATTATTGAATGAATCATCAGCAGCTTCAAAATTATTATTTTGCAAAAATGTTTTTAATTTAAAATCTCGGAAAACACATTGAGGGAGAATTTAATTTAATTTGAGTTTAATGATTGAGGTTTTCTGATGTTGTAGTATTTTTTGGAGCTCCAAAAAACCCCAGTGGTTCATCATCTGTGTGTAAATGCACTGATTGTGAGTGTGTGTGTGTGTGTGTGTGTGTGTGTGTGTGTGTGTGTGTGTGTGTGTGTGTGTGTGTGTGTGTGTGTGTGTGTGTGTGTGTGTGTGTGTGTGTGTGTGTGTGTGTGTGTGTGTGTGTCAATTAGTTTACTTTTTTTTGACTGCAACCATTGAGACCCATATGGCTTGATAATGAAACATTTTAACAGTGTGTTATGGCTTTAAAACACCTCGGCAATCTGTTATCTTCAAAGCAGGTGTTTTGTATCCTGTTTGCCAAATGCAAAAAAGCATCATTTAAATATGAGGGGGAGATAAACATGTTTTCAGCTCATTTTCCTGTGGGTTTAACTGCTTTTTCTGTCTTCTCTCACAGGCGACAGGAAAGCCCTATGAACAATATGCCAAGATGATTTTCATGGAACTAAATGACGCCTGGTCAGAATTTGAAAGCCAAGGACAAAAACCCCTCTACTGAATGAATAGTGAGAGGAAGTAAGTGAGGAGAGGATGTCCCCTCCTGATTCTGTCATCTAATCCTAAAATGTTTCACCACCTCTGGTCAACATACTACAGCCGCACCCTCCAACATCTGCCTTTATACCTGTGCTTTGACCCATACTTCTCTTCTCAACACATACAAACACAGAACATCCAGTTGATCTGCAAAGACGGTAAAAGACTTCAGAACTTCATTGACTAACTGTGTGACCGCTCAAATGTACCTCCCTACTGTATGTTTGTGACTCCCTTGTCGAGTGTCCTTAGCCCTGAAACCAACCCACCAATCAAAGCAGAGTCACCGGGACGTCTAGAAAAACAAAAAGAAATGCTTGATTCAGAGGAGACTAATCAAAAGACACGAGAGACGGCGGATGCACAAGATAAGAGAAACACACGTCATGTGACTGCTCTAAATAAGGCATTCAGGTAGCCAGATAGGCTGTAAGGCACAAATAAGCATTTAACATCAATCAATAGATAAATCAAACGATACTTTGTGTGGTGTTCTGTCATATCAAATGCATAGTTTTTCATGCAATTGAATGTATTTAGAAGTATGGAAAAGAACAGTGGCGTCACGTTGCGATACTTTTCCTGTTTTCCATCCAAAACAGGGTGTTTGGAGGTAACAATCTTTAAAAAGTGATATGTAAGTGCAAAGAGATGAAAACAAACTGCTAATACCGCTTTGATTACAGGTTGGCTTCTCCATTAGCCTTAACATTTAGTCTGCTGAGGATAATTTAAAATGAAAATGATGGGGCTCTCCAATAAAAACCCAGATCAGAAGGCTGCTACAATTTCAATTCCTGACATAATATCCATATGACAAAAAAGGTGTTTGTACTGTAGGAGAGTGATTCATTACTGGTGTGTCTGATGTAATCAAGACTTGTTTGTTCCCATGTCTGCAGGGAACTGAGGATTGTTTACTGTATTTTAGGATTAGCACATGTACAGTTCCATACATGAAGCACCTCGAGGCCTCATGCGCACCCACTCATACAGTAACATGTATTTTTGCAAGGGAGATCTGTGAAAGCATAAACTTTACTCCGTGCAGCTTTTGAGGAAAGCCATTGTTATTTATTTATTTGTTCATTTTATTTTGTTGTTTTATGTATCAGACCTGCTGCATTATTTTGGTTTAAATGAACTGCACATGTCGTCAGCTAATGTATGTAAAGGACATGTTCGGGATATTTGTAGGCCACTGTGTTTAACTCTTTAGCTGACAAGCTAGCTAAACACAGAAATGACTTGTAAGACTATATCACAATTTTTGTGTGTATAACCTTTTATAGTCTGCATTAACATTTGTCCAAACAACAGATGTGGCACTTATTGGCCCCACAAACTCCCTACAATGCAGTTGTGGTTTTATTTTGCGGGCAATTCAAAATATTGTCATTCTGTAAGATGATATGAATTATTGTGCTTTACAATATCTCACTTCTTCGTATCTCAAATTCCTAATTTCTCTCAGATCCTTCATATATCTCCCGTCATGACTTTTATCAAAACACTGATTCGCAGTGATTGCAACATGTTTTTTTGTATTACTTTATGTAACCTTTGTGAGATATTTCCATCACAGCACTGACACTTTTATTTATAATTATAATGCAGCTTTTTGTCTGGATGAGTCATACTGACACCGTTTCATATCAACAGCGTGGTTCCACACACATGCCTGTACATGTTGCAGGTTTCTAATAGTTTGAATCCAGAACAGATTTAAATTCTCTCCATATACTTTTGTTAATATGTTGATGTTATTGTTCCTCTGTATGATGGAAATTGACTCCTGACATTGTCTCCTTGTGTAAAAGGTATTTTATTGTCCTGAGATGAAGTCCATGGTCCAATAACAAACATATGCAAAAACAGAATATACACGTATTTACTCATTAACAAGTGGAAACTGAAGCAATTCGTTCACTCTAATGTGATCCTGTAATATCCTTACCTTCCAGCTTTGTGTCACTGACAGAGCTCTACTGTAAACCCCTGTAGAGACATTTTATTCTGATGTTTGACATCAAAAATGTGTTTAAAGTCAATTTTCACACACACAAATTGAGCAGAATATTTGCCTCCTCATGTTCATGAACTGATCTTTATATCGTTACTGTTTTCATACTCTCTGTTTTGGAGATCTTCGTAATGTTTTTTTCCCTTTTGTTGGACATTATTACCCAAGATTCCCAGTTGGTTCATCTGTGTTAAGGATGTTGACTCGATACTGTCCGGTCGAAAAAAAAGAGTATGACTGCTATAAAGCGTTTGTTCAACTGGGGTTGGGACCCAGAATGGATCACATAGCAGAGCGTCTTGACTGAAATGGATCCCTGAACAAGACTCTGGGTCTCAGGCTGAAAATGTTGGACCCTGATCTCAAGGCTACTGACTTACCAGACACAGGAAGTGTGTCGTGTGTGCTTCTGTGCTCTATTTACACTGAGGACCTACATGTGAAATAACCCTCTTAAGCTCCCTCACTGACTGAATTCTCTATCTGCAATCTTACGGCTATGTTAAAAAGCTAACCTCTATATTGTAGTCAATGAATGTGTGTTGTTTGAAGTTGTGGTGCGTATGGAATTGATCAGATTTGGATACAGACTACTGTACGTTATGTGTTTGCCTGTCTGCTGTAAGTATTACTAAACTGTGTAAAGAATTCTGTTCATGTGTTCCTTTTCAGGTCTGTTTACCGTTACATGATGTACATAATGATCAAGTGCAGTGCACAAAAATAAATAGTCAACAGAAAACAGAAGCAGCAGTCAGCAGGTTTCATTGGTTGTTTCTACTTTCAAACACTAGAGGGTAGCAGCGTACAACACAAAGACTGAACTACTGCAGTGATGGAACAAGTATTCAGATCATTGAAATCAAATCAAATCAAATTTATTTGTATAGCCCAATATCACAAATTATACATTTGTCTCAGTGCTTTACAGACTGTACAGAATAGGACACCCTCTGTCCTTAGACCCTCGCATCACACAAGGAAGAACTTCCTAAAAGAAACCCCATAATTAAAGGGGGAAACCTCAGGGAGAGCAATTGAGGAGGGATCCCTCTCCCAGGACGGACAGACGTGCAATAGATGTCGTGTGTACAGGATAAACAACATAGTACAAATACAAGATTTGACAGAAATTATGTTGTGTTGAAAAAAGAGAAAGTATGGATGAATCCAGGAAAATGTCAAAAAGGCTTCCCGGTGTCCAGCAGGACCAGGGCAGCAGGCGCAGCCACGATTCCTGATCCTGACGTAAACTTTATCAGTGGCAACCTGCCACATGAGAGACAGACACTCACTTAAATAACAGCAAAATATACTTAAAGTATCAAAGTAAAAGTGACCCCTGTGCCTGATTGATTGATTGATTGATTGATTGATGTATTATCATGTATTACATTGTTAGATTGTTACTGATGCATCAATGCTTAAAGTGTGATTTTATTATTTTAGCTGGCTGAGGTGCAGCTAGTTTTAACTGCTTTATACTACTAGGTATTTTAGTTGACTGGCTCCCAACCGAGTCCCCTCCAAAGTGTTTGAGAGGTCATGAGATGATGGATTAATGGGGTGAGAAAGAAGAGAAAGAAACATAGTTATTATTATTTTTATACATTATAATTTATAAGTCTAAATATGTTTTTAATGTAAGATCTTAATCTGAAAAGTAACTACTAACAGTCGCTGTCAAACAAATGTAGCAGAGTACACAAGATGGAAATATGACCCCAAAATTGTAATCTACTTAAGTACAGTACTTGAACAAATCCGTGCGTATAGGTATATTAGACTAAAACCTAATGTTGTTTTAGCTTTTTTAATCAACAGGTAGCAATATCAGTTGGAAGTTAGAAGAATATTATCAGCAGATTGATCGATAATAAAAAGTAATAGTCAGTTGCAGCCCTAAAGTCAATGTGAGAAGAACATTTTCTCTATAAAACTGTCTGCTTTGTTCTTTCCTATCAGTTATACAACAACAAAACAGTTATTTAATCTCGGAGATGATCCCTCTCAGTGGAGTTGCCTTTCAACACTGATGGTACTGAAAACAAACTGTAACAATAAGATACATTACAATGCTGCTGTTCACGACTTCATCTCCTCTCAAATGAGACCGTTTAGGGGGTTGATAAGTTTTCCTCTCGGACTCAGCTCCGGGAAAAACAGGACTCCCTTGTCAGTGTCAGTGAAATTTAAAGTAATTGAAAAAAAGTCCCACCAATCAGTGATTCATTGATTGCTGCAGTCTTCAGATTTTCCCTCCTCTAACTCGCTCTGCTGACGCACTTTCTGAGACACATTGATGGATGGAGACTATTAGCATGTTTCGTGATATCTTACAGTGTAAGACTTACACTATTAGGCACAAGTCGCATCTAGATGTCAAGCTGTTGACACACACACACACACACACACACACACACACACACACACACACACACACACACACACACACACACACACACACAGAGGAGCATTATCTTGCGAATGCACCTTGATTAAGTACATGTTGTACCGTCTGTAAGCACTCCATGGCAATGACGTAAATACACATTTTCAAGAGGATGTTGGCATGCGTGGTAATTCCATCTAATCTGCACTCTGACAGTGTTTCCTCTTCATATCGTTGATGTACCAGGCAACTCCGATCATGGTGTCTATGGCCTCCTGAATGACCTCACACACACACACACACACACATACACACACACACACACACACACACACACACACACACACACACACACACACACACTCACACTTGAGCATGTGCACTATGCTCCTCTCATATCATATTCTCATAAAAGTGAGAAACACACTTCATTTTCAATAATTTGACGTCAAGAGAGGAAGATCTTCCACTGGGCTGATTGCTTTAGATCAAAGTTTTGCCATTTTTAAAAGTTAAATAAAAACTCAGGATCTTATGGGAAGGCTTATAAATAGATGTTTCTCTCATCTGAATGTAATAATTATCATCCCATGAAAAACAGAGCATGCAAAACAAGGTGAATTAAAAAATGATCTTTCTATCTTCAGGTGTGTGCGGTACATAATTGAAAAGGTGTCTCTGACCCAGACAAATCATAATTATTTTCATAAACTTGCTTTTATCTTTGCATCCCTCTTAAGGTAAATAGTGTGGGCTTATAAACCACTGGTGCTCTATTTTATTGAACATATTCATGGTTTTACTTATCAATTGAATGATTGTGCTGTGGTATATGTGCATCTGCGGCTGATTATTTACGTGTTCACATTTCTGCTCTAAGAGTATACAGACAAATAAACTATATAAAATCGTGAACTCGGTCATCAAACTCAACAATTTGATTTAATTGTCTGAATTTAAAAGTAGAGGTCAAATGTAAAGCCAAGCTGACATGTTATTCCTTAAGAGGCAGTATTTTGATTAAATCCAAAGTTCACTTCAGGGTGCGTCTTTCTTTCTAACACAGATTGCATTTAACCAACAGAACATTGTTTTTATGCATCCAAACTGTTGCCTTAGAGAAGCTGTGAAGTTGTGAAGGTGAAAACTGAATAAATGATGCCTCTTGCTCTGTCAAGCACTACTGTTAATTTACCCATGGAGGCACTTAACCCCTAAGCGCTTCACTGGTCACTCGATAAAAAGAGCTCCTGCTGAAACTTGCTGCGACTGTAACTGTGTGTAACTGTGTTCATGTGAAACCGGATATGTCTGGAAAACAGTGCATGTACTGCTCTGCTTAAGTACAAATAAATAAGCCTAAAAGCAAACTTTAGAGTTGTTGCCAGATAACACAAAATAAGCTTGATCCCCAGAGGGAAAATTAAGAAGAAGCACACGATAAACTGTTATCTTAAAGACTTAACTGGCTGGGAAACTTTCATGTCCCCAGAGATGCTACTCCCCCAGTTTTACAAGGAACGTAAAACATGTTTTCACATGGCCTCTCCAGTGATGAAATACTGCACTTGTGGATGGTTCATTTCTTTGGAAAGTCTTGTGTTTGTTACAGCATTTTTTTTGTATTGTGTGCTGTGAATTTTGTAATAATGTGACAGAGTTTTGAGAGCATTGTATCAAAACTGAATATGGAGAATATGGCCTTCAGTGAAGTCAAACTTGAAGTAATCGGTCAGTAATAGGCAACATACTGTATATTTTATGCAAAAATGCTTTCTGTTTGAAATGTGTACACATTTACATTGTTTAATTTACATCAACATAAGAGGGGAACAGCAAACTGAGCCTAGGTTAGGGTTAGGGCAGGGGTCGGGAACCTATGGCTCACGAGCCATATATGGCTCTTTCGATAACGCAATATGGCTAGCAGATAATTTTGAGCTGACATGATTAACAAGTAATAAATAATTATATTGTGTCATTTTAAAGTAAAACATTTAGCAGCAGATTTGTTTTTAGTTCTCCCCTCTCCTTTCCTCCGCTCTGTCTCTGACTGTAGGTTAAGGTGAGTTCACAGGTGTGCGTAGGTGGCGGAGCCCCGCCCATCGCGAAACCGAGCAGAGGAAAAACTGCACAAAGCAAGCAGTAGTAGGGGTGTGCAATACCTCAAAAATGTGGCCAGTATAGCCGATTCCGATACTTTTTTTGAAAGGCCTCTGCCAGTGACTTCTGTCTCGGTGCCGGGGGTCTGGTTGTGGTTTGGGGATTGCCCTCCTCCCTCCGTTTACTTTGCACCTCGGAGTTCTCTTTTGGGTGTGTTTATAGATGTTGTATACATTTGTGGTGTTGCCACAGTACCTTATTTGTTTTCTGCAACCATCGCAGCTTGTATTATTTTGGTCTGCAGCTGTAAAATAACACCAAACAGCGCTCCTCTTCTCTGCCATCATGCAGCCAGCAGTGCGCTGCTGAGTGACGTCACGTGACGTCACACTGGCAACACTCACAGTTTTTTTCAGGGGGGGGGGGGGGGGCAGAGTGAGCATGAGCGAGAGGAGCGGTGTTTGCAGGTGCCCAACCTCGATGATTTAACGGGAGTTGTGTACTGAACGTAGAGAAGAGATACATCGATATTTTAGATCGATCCGCCCACCACTAAGCAAACTCAATCACAGAGAGGGCCAACATTAAAAACTGGGACTACGTCTAGGGCCAAACACGGTCCATATTTATTGAACAGGATACACATATTGGATAAAGTGCAAAAAGATATGCAACATATTTAAGTCAACTGCAAACGGATTAGCAGTTCAATTTTTATTTCTGAGCTGCAAAGTCGGCAAATGCGCTCAGTTTATCAGCAGAATGCTGTCGGGAACACAGCGGTGGAGATGTTTGTCAGTGTTTGGAAACACGTAGTGACCAAAGTTTCCTTCTGCATCCGTGTCTCTCACAGGCAGCATGACCGTGATCACACGGCCCTGAAGCTGCAGGTTTAACAGTGAGATGCTTCATTATGTCGCACAAAAAGGCCAGCTCACATCGTCCCGGAGATCTGTGCAGTAAACACTGAAACGTGCACATAAATTAGATAAATAACGTAACCGTTTAGTTTATTTAATAAAAGAGCAATTGTTCAATGAAACACTGATACCGCTATTAGTACTCGGAGACGTGTTATTCTTTAAAAATGCACGCATAAAGTTGCGTTCAAATGTATTTAAATATATGTCTCTCAAGGAAATACATAAAAAAATATTTGGCTTTTATGGCTCTCCCAGCCAAAAAGGTTCCCGACCCCTGGGTTAGGGGTTAGTTTAGCATCTCAGTTTAGCATCATATCAAGTACAGCTGAGGTTGATGGCCATTAGTTTTGCAAGTATTTTCTCATAAACCAAAAAATAAACATTTACACTTGATGATGGTGTTGATAAAAACTTAGATCACACAAATCATAAGAAACTATTTTCTGCAGAACATGAATGTGTGCACCAAATCCACCAGAGGTAAAGTCACGGAATCACCAAAGTCATTTGGATTTATACTCAAAATATCATCGCAATCCGTCTGATAGTTGTTGAAATAATTCCATGTGGATCAACCGACAGACCGACATTACCATCGCTATAGAGCTAATTGCAAGCCTGGCTAACACACTGTTGGGGAAAAACAGCAAAGCAGCCTAATTCAAAATCCATTGCTTCTAATTACTGCAAACAAACATAATCCTTATTATATTTAGCAGGAAACCGGCAAGTGGAGTCCATTACATTTATTTTTAAGCGGTCTCTGGCCTCCACAAAGCAAGACCTCTGTGACATTGTATTAATTTGCCTATGACCTGCTATACTCGTAGGTACAGCATCATCCACTAATGGTTCAAATGCAGCAATTTCAGACTAAAATGTCTATGCAGATGCACTTTTGTCATTCTCAAGGTTCTTTAGTGTGTGTGGATTGGATGTTTGGGTAGAGATGCAAGGGTTGATGGGGTTGTTGACCTACAGAACAAGTCATGTTTTAGGGAGCTAGTTTGCATATCAGAGATTAAAGCCATATGTTTTATGTCTCCTAACAAGGAAGGGTTGCATTATGATTGGTTTATCAGAGAATAGTTTAATTACTGCTGCTCTCTTGCTGAATAACCCTTCTCTCTGATACAGTGAAGTGCTCTGATTTCCTAGCCATAAACTAATATGTAAACTCTACTCGCTTACATGTAGCGACTTGATAAAAGGGATGGGGGGGGAATGTGTATATTGCAGGCCAAGTGTATCTTGCAGGCCAAGACAGATATTGCTCGCTGGGTATGCATATTTCCCACAGGAAACAGAACATATGATCAGTTTCAACATTGTCTTTGGCATTTGCTGATTTATTGCTTATTTTGGAGATGTGAACAAGCAAAAGACAAAGAGCTGATTTACTGATGTATAAAGTTTGAACCCTTGATGATCAGTAACATTCACCAAAGATGATCAACTCTCTTTGTAAATCTCAAAAATGCAAGCGTTTTTGAGACAACCTCCTTTTGGAACACTAGATCATACTACCTAACAGTAAGTAAAATCATGAATGTAATGGAAGATTGAACCCCTTAAATGCATTATCTCAGGACTATATTACATTGTATTATATTTATAAAGCACTTTTCAAAATAAAGTTTGGTGGTACCAGGATTGAAACATTTTAGAACTGAAAATAAAATCAGACAATTGAAAATAATACAAAAATAAAATGAAATCTAATACCCAACAATAATATAAGATAAAAACAATTATTATTATTATTATGGCCGACCCTTTGCCCAGCAGCTCCTCAACTCAGCCAGGCGCTGGCTCCAGCCAGGAGTCAACTCCGCCGAGGACATCGTCGGGTATGTGGCCCTGGAGCAATTCATCGCCGGACTCACGGAGGACCACCTCTCCCTGCCCCGGCGGAGCCTGGGGGCCGAAGCCTGGGGGCCGAAGCCTGGGGGCCGAAGCCTGGGGGCCGAAGCCTGGGGGCCGAAGCCTGGGTAACCTCTCCTCCACAGCTCCGGCCCGTTGGCCCCGACACAAATTTACCACCTCAATCTTTTAAAAGAGTGGAGAGAGGTGGCCTCTGTCTCTCTGGCTACTACGGTGATGGAGAAAGATGAGCTGGGGCCGGAGATATTAAAAATGGTAAAATCAGCCCCGGTCTTTTGTGACAGCCAGCTTTCACTGGGTCAGAGAGCGGACGTTCGCCGCGTTGCAAAGGCTTTTTGCCGATGTGTCCCCCCCCCCTTCCCGGGCGCACCACTCTCGCACACCACCACATAGAGACGCCCCCGGGCATGACGGTAAGGTCACGGCCCTATCGGCTGCCTGAACACAGGAACAGGAAAATTGTTCAAGCGGAGCTTCAGGCCATGCTGGAAATGGGAGTAATAGAAGAGTCCAGCAGTGCTTGGTGTTTCCCCCTTGTGCTGGTCCGCAAGACCGACGGGTTAATTCGGTTCTGTGTGGACTATCGCAGGGTTAATGAGGTGTCCAAATTCAACGAGTACCCAATGCTCTGTGTCGACGAACTCCTGGACCGGTTGGGTACGGCTCGTTTTTATACGACACTGGATTTAACCAAGGGCTACTGGCAGATTCCCCTGTCTCCAGAGTCCAGGGAAAAAACGGCCTTCTCCACTCCGTATGGCTTATACCAGTTTGTGACTCTTCCGTTCGGGTTGTTTGGGAGCCCCAGCCACCTTTCAGCAGCTTATGGATCGGGTTCTGCGTCCTCACTCTGCGTATGCTGCTGCCTACTTGGATGATGTGATTATACACAGCGAGACGTGTGAGCAGCATATGCAGCAGGTGGGGGCAGTGCTCGAGTCCCTGAGGAGCGCGGGGCTCACAGCCAACCTGAAGAAGTGTGCTGGTTGGGCGGAGGGAGGTACGGTATCTGGGGTGCCACTTGGGTGGCGGGCAAGTGCGGCCTCAGCTGGAAAAGACTGCCGCCATTTCCGCCTGCTCGGTGCCTAAGACGGAAAAAGAGGTCAGGAGGTTTATGGGGCTGGCCGGCTACTATCGTCGGTTCATTCCGGGGTTTGCGGAGCTGACCTGCCCCTTGACCGACCTGACCCGAAAGGACGCTTCAGATCCGGTCCAGTGGACGGAGCCTTGTCGGCGGGCGTTTGAGAGGGTAAAGAAAGCCCTCTGTGGGGAGCCACTACTGTTCTCTCCTAACTTTGCTCTCCCTTTTGTTTTGCAGACCGACGCCTCGAACAGCGGGGTGTGAGCCAATCTGTCACAGGAGGTAGAGGGGGTCGACCGCCCTGTACTGTACATTAGCCGGAAGCTGGCTCTGCGGGAGGTGAACTACAGTACGGTAGCGAAAGAGTGCCTCGCCATACGGTGGGCAGTCGACACCCTGCATTATTATCTGCTGGGGCTCTCTTTCACTCTCTGGTCGGACCATGCCCCGCTCCAGTGGCTCCAACGCCCGGATCACCCGTTGGTATCTGGCGTTGCAACTGTTCAACTTCAAGGTGATCCACAGGCCGGGTAACCGAATGGTTGTGGCTGGGGGGGTGGGGGGGGGGGGGGGGGGGGGGGGTTAGCTTGCAGCCGGCGGGCTCCTGGCCTGAGTCGGGCAGTGGGCGTGTGTGGCAGTGGGGTTAGGGTTAGAGTGCCGGCTGCTGGGGTGAGACAGGAGTGTCCCAGCTGGAGGCCAGACAGCTGAACGGAATCAGGTAATCAGTCACATAATAAATGAATGTTGATGGCCTGGTTCTGTTCTCTTGCAGTAGGCTGGGTTCTAGAGGGGACGGAGACGCTCTTCAGCCACGACGCAGCGCAGTCTGGAGAGCAGCGGACAGCAGAGCGACGGACAGGAGAGCGACCTGTCAGCTGTGCCTGTGATATAAAGCTTTCCTGTGTGAGAATAAAGCTGTGTGTATAACACTACACCTCCTCTCTGTCATCCTTGTAACGGACTGTGGACAAGAGTCTCCACAATTAATAATAATAATAAAATACACAAGACATGTTGGAAATAAAAAAAATCTGCTTGTAATAAAAAGCTATTTAAAAAAAGATACGTCTTGAGAAGTGATTTAAAAGATGTCACTGTCCAGAGCTAGGGACCTGAAGTGCTCTAACCTCTTACCGGCGGGCCGTCCACATTTAAGAGGCACTACAGCTATGTCCAGTCAGCTGTAGTTGGAGTTTTTACGCAATGTCGCATATTTTTAGAAAGCTTCAAATCTCATCTATTTAGTGAGATAAACTGTTTTGAGATCAAAATCACAACAGCAAGTACAGCAGGCATATCACATAAGCAAGCACACTCACAGTCAAACCCATAACTTACCTATTAGGTCTCATTATTGTCCCGTCGGCAGTAATGATTAAAAAAGAAAGACTTCGGTTCATTATCGATGTCCACACATCGTTTCCAGTAAAAAAACATTTCCATCTTGAACATAGTCACATTGATAAAAGCCCATGAACAGCTGTTGCAATCTTTGAAATCAGCTAATCATTTGTAAGATGTTTTTCTTCACACGGAGCAGATGTTAATCCGTCTGCATACCCACGTGGAGAGCGGGCATCAGCTGTTAGATTGACACTTGATCTGAGCCAATCGGAGCTTCGTTTCGATACCTAAAGCCATCAAGGCCAATCAGTGTCAATCTCATAAGGAAGTGCCAGCCCTTCTCTTCTGTTTAGACGGAACTGAGCAGCAGCTCAGCCTCCTGGTGACGCTTTTATTGTGTAGCCAATGAACTGCTCGATCTTTGGACATCTGACACTCATACTTTTACTTTTTCAAATGTTGTAATCTTTTTCATGATTGTATTTATTAATTACAAAATACAAAAGAAACACAAAAATATTACAAGAAATGTATTTGTACTTTGTGTCATTACTACTGGCAGGGATAATTGTTATTTATGAGCAATACAAATAATATTATATTAATAAATATTATAATATTTACACATGCACAGTTCGTGTACGCCTGGTGTTAGAAAAATATGTCTAATAAATTCAGTTTTTATCCCTTTTATCTGAAATTGGAAGTTGTACTTCATAACACTTGGTGCTATGTTTTTATTGTGTTTTCCAGTCCATACCTACCAGCTATACCCATCTTCAGGCATCTTTTTCAACAACAAACTTCAGTGTATTTTCTTAAAATTCTGTATATTCAGACCACTATGCCAGAAACACTGGAGTGGGTTAGGGTTAGGGTTAGGGTTATCTTTTGAATGAGACCAAAATCATGTATCTGGTGCAAATGGTTGAAGATCAGCTTTCAATTTACTTTGGGTATTTCGTTTGTAGGTATTTTTCATATTTTAGAGTAAAGTCCCCCACCCTAAAGGCTAAAGGTAATAAGTAAAATAAAAAAACGTACTGGTAACCAGTGGAGAAAAGCTTAAACAGGGCTGATGGCATCTAGTATTTGTTAAAAGCCTGATCATGTGTGTTTTCTAGCTGAAGGTGTGATAGTTTTTTGTCTTAACCCTGAACCCTACAGTGAAATAACAGTAATTTAGGTGAAATAATACAAAACCACGAAAGGCCTTGAGATCAAGTCAAGAGAGAAAATACTATATACTAAATAAATATAAAATATAAAATACTATGCTCCTCAACTGATAAAACATGGTTGAACCACTTTTGTTGCTTGTTTTTCAAATGAAATGTCACTTTATTATTACACCCAGTTTTGACATTTGTAGACAGGAAGCCAAGAAATGTTTCTAAAAGCCCATTTTATTACATCAAAGCATCTATTGGTGACATTGTTTTTGTAATGTTAGAGTTTCCTGTTTGGCTTCATTGTGTTTCCTGACTAATGTAAATTAGTACAGACAAAATGATGTGATGAAGAAGTGTCTTTATATTAACATACTATCGCAGTAACATGATGGTGCAGTGCTGCTGTGCGAGATGACTGCAGAGCGGTCTCTGTCTCTAGACCTGACGTGTGTTTATCAGAACACCCATACATGTGAAGGTTAGAGCCACACAGTGTTTTCAAACCACTATAGGTGTCATGCAAGTCAACTTCCTAACTCTGCTGTTGTCAGCAGAGTTTTGATATCTTACTGGCAGTTTAAAAATAGTGGTGTCCCCTTTGGCTCTGTCACTTCACGAGCTTGTGAAGTGGCAGCTGTGATGGAAACTAACAATGGCACAATTATAATACCTTTTACAGGCATTTAAAATAGAATAGCTGTTGTTGGGGTTTGTTGCTATTCGCTTCTGAAATTATACTTACTGTACGCTACTTTTAGGGTTGATCTGATTATCACCGTTGAAGTTGAATCCTGTATTGGGCCACATGATGAATTAAAGTCCGATGTTTACTCTCTTTTTAACTCTTTTGTTGGTCTCCATCAACTCCTGAAGGAAATATCTGGCTCTTTAAAATTGTGGCCTGAAAAAACAAAACAATGAGCTGAAACATTTTAAAATGCTTCATTGAGCTGAAGGGAACTGTAGATAATTATTATTAAATTGTTTTTCTCACTGATGAAGCAGCATGAAGAGAGCTGGCTTGGCCTGCTCAGGATCAGGGGTTGCTGTCAATGGTGTCAGAGGAATCCTCAGAGGAATTATGGGATCAAATATCATTCGTCACATGCGGTGCACACACAAACACACACAGAAAACCCCTTTGTACCTCAAATAGAGTGAAACACTTGAGGTGACCACTGACTGAAGGCTAGGCTTGTCACTATGCGCGTGTTTATCTAAGGCTCTGCAAAATCTCTTTCTACCACCAGATTCACATACACATCCAGTCCATGTGTATGGACACAAAAGTAGAGATGGCTTTCATCCAGTAAACTCTAATCCCCATCTACATTTACAATGCATACACACCTGCAGATACACAGAGTAGTGCAAACGCATTGCATGCAACATCCTGGCCTGTGTGCGGTGTTGTGGGCGATTGGTGTGTATTCTGACACCGTGGATCAGAAATAGCTCCTCATGCCTAGAGACACACTGCTCCACATAAAGCTCTGTTTTCTACAAATGCTCAGGATATCAGCTGGAAGGAAAGCTTTATTTAATAATAATACATTACATTTATATAACGCTTTTCTAGATACATAAAGACGTTTATTTCACTTGGTATACTTCTAGAAGTTTGCTGGTGCGGGGCAGCTGGTGAGTGTTTATTCTCATTGTTATATTACAACATTTCATAAGGAACAAAAGCTGTGAGGTGAATGACACCCTAAGACAAACTGCCCACAACGACTCACACCTGATTTGATATTGTTTTAATACTGAGTCACAGGAGTTGTAGTGTTGAAGTTTATATAGGAGAAATATTTTTCTTTTATTTTAACAGTGCAGGTTCAACCTTGTAGTTCGCTTCAGGTTATTTCTTCTGTCATGTTGAAACATGAAACAGTTTCACCTCCCTCACTCTTTCATTATGTCTCTGTCTTCCTTTCTCTAATTAGTTACTCTCAGCTCTTTGTTGCAGTCTATCTGCTGCTTTATCTCACTGTTGTTACTCCGCCTCCATAGTCTTTTGCTTCAAATGTTAATGACGCAATACAACAAGAATTGCAGAGATCATGACAGTTTTGTACATTCCCGCTTGCCGGAAAACAAAAGGTGAGGGGGTATGAGCTCAGAGTAAGTCTTTTATTCTATTCATTATTTTCTTGTTGTTTTAAAGTTTAAAGATATTTAATTTAATAAATGTCTTTTAAATCACTAAGTATTGCCAGATGAGGTAACACAATGGTGATTGAGCCCACTGAAGAAAGCTTTTGAGCTGGGTGTCTGTGGTGACATTACCGGGAAAAATCCAAAACTGTGCACAGTTAGTTACGCGTTTTCCATCACCTACCTGTGGTTGGTCCACCACAGAGGGCAGGCGGAGCTAACGCAACAGACTTGCTCTACAACTCACTTGTGTGTGAAGTGGCAAATTGTCTTTGCTAGCGTTGCGAGAAAACGGTTACTATGGCTGAAAAAAAAAAAAAAGAGCATGAAAGACGATGAAACTTAATAAATAAATAAACTGACGTCACACAGGTGACACTTTTTGGATGTCTGGTAACCATTCATGGCAATAGGCGCCCCCAAAGAGAACTAAACGGAGATCTTTGAGATTGAAACATTCAGTTAGAAGCTCCTTAAAATCCACTCAAAGGAAAAGTTCAACATTTTGGGAATTTGTTTATTTTACTTTCCAAAAGCGAGATGAGAAAACATCTTATATCTGTGTATTAAGCACAGAGCTGGAGTCAGGATGTGTTTAGCCTAGCTTGGCATAAAAACGGGAAGCAGGGGGAAACAGTTAGTATGGCTCATTCCAAAGTTTAAAAATATGTTTACCAATCATTATAAATCCTACTAATTAACATGGTATATATTGTATCTTTGATCTGTAAAAAACGAAGTGTAAAAATGTGTATGCTGGCTCATATTTAACGGACAGATATTCTTGGCAAGAAAGCAAAATGTCTTCCTGTATCGCACGGACATGAGGTTGACACTGATATTCTCATGTCACTCAAAATCTTTTTTATAGTAAGTATCTGTCACGGTGGAGAAAAGGTGAGGACCCAAACGCAGAATGCAAGATGATCTTTTTAACAAAAGAGGGCTTTATTTCAGGAAAGCTTACAAAATTACAAAATTACACAGTAACAAATACAACCGAAAATACAGACCATAGGGTGAGACGAGGTAGCCACGAGGGGGGAGGGGGGAGGGGGGAGGGGGGAGGGAAACACCATGTAACATGAATGACTACCAGACAAGGAACACTGGGACAGACAGGGATATATACACACAACCACTAAACGAGGGAACGAGACACAGCTGGGAGAGAAAGGCAAATACACAGGAGGAACTAATCAACAATCACAAAAGGAGGGAAAACACAGAGACCGGAAGTACAACTAGACATGACACAAGGGGGAGTGAACACTTCAAAATAAAACAAGATATAGAAAATCACGATCATGACAGTATCAGAGTATAGAGCTTTTATTGACGCTCCATTGATATGTAATCTAGCCCAAATGTAGCTTTCTGTCCTCTGCCCTACTTTGATATGAATCTGCCTTTGACTCTTATCTGGGATTTAAAACATTCTTTCTTAAAGTAAAATATTTATCTATTACATATTCCAGTTCTGTGCATTAGTTCAAAAGAGACAATTTCTCTCACAACATTGAGACAGCCCTCATGTTCAGACTGCAGTGTCTGAGGCTGTACTAAAAGCGAGATGAGATCAGGTGCTTTGGCCACAGACACATTTCAGACGAGCCTCGGGGCGAAAGCTGACCAGTGTGCCTTCGATCGACAGTCTAGTGCTAAACTCTCATAGGTAGGGACTTCGGTTTTTCAACCTGTGTGAGAGATAACGGCCTCGGATATTTGGCAGGGGGTAGTTTTCTGCCATCTGACCAATTCTTTTATTTAAACAAGGAAAGGTGAGACTATGATCACAGAGATCTCCATGGTGATGAGGGGCTTCTGCACTGTGCTGTTTGCTCAGGTGGACCTCGAAGGCTGATCTATAAATGTAGGTCATTATTTAACCCTGCTGTTGGTCTTGATGTTCACACTTAAGGCTGTAGTGGCCATTAAGGACACTCAGGTCTTGTCCTCGGTATTTGCTTCTGGGAATTTGTGCTGTTTAGAAACCTGGAGGGCAGTTTACATTACGCAATTAAAAACCTGTTGTGTATTTCTTTTGTCTTACTTCAGAATAAGACATTTTTGAAAATACTTAGTTGCTTTCTTGCTGAGAGTTACATTTTCCTTCAAATATGATTATTTTAAGGCCAACAAAATTCAGAATTTCTTCACCAGTAATTATATTGCGAAATAAAACAAAATGATTTATCTCATGGTGTCACGACTCTGGATTTGTGTTTCCTGTTTTATTTTGTAAAGTTTACTCCCCTTGTATCATGTCTTGTTTTACTTCCTGTCCTTATGTTATTCCCTCTCTGTAATTGTTAATTTGTTTCGGCTGTGTCCATTCACCCTGCCCTTGTGTTTTTGCCTTTCTTCCCCAGCGGTGTCTCGTTCACTCGTTTAGTGTCTGTGTGTATATATCCCTGTCTGTGCCAGTGTTCGGTGCTACACTTGTGCTACACTTGTGCTACACTTGTGCTACACTTGTGCGTGGTTTTTTTAAACTTGTTACCTTGTTTGGATTAGCTTTTTGGAAATGAAGCTCTCTGTTTGTTTAACCTTGTCCGTTTACTGCATTTGGGTCCTATCCGGAACCGTAACACATAGTTGCATTCCCTAATATCAAATCAAATCAAATTTATTTATATAGCCCAATATCACAAATTATACATTTGTCTCAGTGTGCTTTACAGACTGTACAGGTTACGACACCCTCTGTCCTTAGACCCTCGCATCGCACAATACTTTCTGGTCAATAAGTACGTAATCTCTCACTGATAACAGGGAGCAAAGGTTGTTTTTAAAGCTTCTCCTTTTAAATATTAAATAAAGGAATATAATTGAATGGCTAAATTATAAATAAAATCCAAATAATTAAACACTTTCTTTTAGGAGTGTGGAGTGTTTAGGAAAACTTTAACTGTTGAACACAGTCGTTCTAAAACTCTGTGTCAAGGTACAAAATCAGATGAGTTGGAAAACTAATCAAACTTAGAACTGAAAGCTTTTAAATGAGCTTTTATCAATCACTAGGTCCATCTATTCATTCTCTGTACCTGCTTATTAGTATTCAAGGTCACATGGAGCTGGAGGAAGGGCTAATATACAGACTAACACATTCATTCACATTCATTCACAAACATTTCATTGCATCACACATCACTAAATTAGACTTCATGTCCTTGGATTGACTGCACATTACTGGAGGCAACATTTATCTTATCGGCTCAATGACCCTGGGTTCAATGTTTTAGGAAACGTTTTTCCCATGAGTGGTGGGCCCACAGGATGGATGGATGGGAGGCACCACGTAGCTTCTTCGGGCTGTGCCCGACCGGGCTCCGTGGCAAAGCCGGCCACCAGGCGCTCGCTGTCGGGCCCTTCCTCTGGGCCTGGCTCCAGACGGGGGCTCCAGGCTTCCTCCGGGCAGGGTCTCTCCTTTCCTTTCCCTTTCTTTCATGAAGTCGTTTTTGAACCATTCTTAGTCTGACCCCTCACCTGAGACCAATTTGCCTTGGGAGACCCTACCAGGAGCACTAGGCTCCAGACAACACAGCTCTCAGGTTCATAGGGACACACAAACCTCTCCACCACGATAAGGTGATGGTTCCCAGAGAGGATTTCAAATTCTCCAATTTGGTTAATTTGTTGTGTTGCCTCCTCTCCACTTTTCCCATTTTATAGTTGTCCACATTGTTTTTCTCTTTATTTATCCTCCATATAAAAGCACTTTCACCACTCCCGTTTCTCTCGCATTAATTTACCCTCACGTCTTATTCAGAGTTAATTTTCATTCTGTGCTGTGTTTTGATGTTTTCAGGTAGCCTGTTTTATAAAGAAACATGAACGCATTTGCACACACTAACACATTACTGAGTGTTAGTCAGTCATTGCTGGTTTTGTGTAGCTCATTACAGTGGTTAAGCAGCATTAATGTGGCAGGAATGAAAAAAAAAAAAGAAATATCATATTATTGGCCACACGCTGTAAGTAAACAATTTAAACCATGTTTACAAACCAGGTTGGCCTGAGAAAACTTTTGGATGGAAAAAAAACAAAACATTGTGGGTGATTCTATGGCCCCAGCCAGGGGAGTGTGATTCAGTAAGAGCAGATGGAACGCTTTCATTCAGAAAAACATTATAGGAATAACTTTAGTACACTTAACAATTGAACATGTGTGTGAATGTGCCAAATTGATGCTTTCTCCACTGCTGAGAGGATACAGAGAGACCTTAAGGTAGAGATCTGAGGTGTGACTCAGAGAGAGAGATGCCTGAATGAGTTGCTTGACTGATGCATGCAGACTGCTTTAGTGTGAGTGGGCGCTGAATGAAAACATCAACTCATGCACAGACACAAGTGAGTGGTTGGGGAGTTTACGTAGCAACGTCAAACCCTCAGTAGCTTGTTATGAAACCAAACTCCTGCATATCACAATTCACCCAAGACATTTCAGAAAACAATCTTAAAATAATTTATTTCTCAGATACTTAGAGTTCATTTGGTGGTAGAGGTACTGGTCCTTAGTGTGTGCTAGGATTAGATAAATGTGAGTTAGTGATTTCTCTAACCTCTTATGAAAAAATACCTACAAACGAAATACCCAAAGTATATTATAAGCTGCTCTTCAACCATATGCACCAGATGCATGATTGTGGTCTCATTCAAAAGATAACTCTCTTATTGTTCTTGCAAAACATTTGAATAGTCACTCCAAGTGCTTCTGGCACTGAGTAATAGTGGTCTGATTATACTGAATTTTAAGAAAGTACACTGAAGTTTGTTGATGCCTGAAGATGGGTATAGCTGGTAGGTATGGACTGGAAAACAGTGTTATGAAGTACAACTTCCAATTTCAGATAAAAGGGATAAAAACGTAACATATTACACAGGTTTTTCTAAGAATAACACCAGGCAGTTCACAAGCTGTGCATTTGGAGATATTATAATATTTATTGATAAAAAGGCCATAAATAACTATTATATACCCATTTATCCCTGCCAGTAGTAATGACACATAGTAAGGGAAGTACAAATACATTTCTTGTAATATTTTTGTATTTTGTAATTAATAAATACAATTATGAAATACATTACAACATTTGTAAAAATAAAAGCATGAGTGTCTAAAGATCGAGCAGTTCATTGGCTACACAATAAAAGAGTCCCCGTGAGACTGGACTACTGCAGGCTCCTTCCATAAACAAAAGCAAAGGGCTGGCACTTCCTTATCAGGTTGACACTGATTGGCTTTGATGGCTGTAGAAATCGAATGGAAGCTCCGATTGGCTCAGATCAAGTGTCAATCGAACGTCCACCCGTTTTAAACAAATATGTTTTTAATACCTTTTTAAAACCAAAACCATTGCCCAAAACCAAAAATGTATTGCATTTATTTTTTCGCAGCTGTTTTATATGGGGGGTGAAACAAACAAAATAATTATAATAGCGCTAATGAGTATGACATTACCAGTGGTGAAGTTGTCCCTGGAGAAGTGCTATTAAATTTGGAAGTGACAGTGTGAGCATGTCCATTGGTCAACATTTTAATCATAGGCCTCACTTACAATTCCTCAGTGATCAGCTTGACTTTTAACACAATGTTTTGAAGCTTTTCTTGTTCCCTTGATCCCTCTTGGATATATTTGGAGACTACTAATCTGCATATTTTCAATCAATGGGCAACTGTGCGTGATATTTATCATTAGTGGGCCGAGAACAAAGATGGGCAATGATGGGCGAGTCAAATTCTTTTAATAATGAAATAAAAGATTTACAATTCCTAAAACATTGTAATGACAGCAAACTGACACTTAAATCCCTGCAATGCTATTTTGGAGATCCCAAGCTTGGTTCTCTGAGAAACATTTCTCTATCTGAATGCAGGTGTTTCATCCAAAGCAGCAGAGATGAACAATATGTTAAAATTGCTCACACTAATTAGTTTCATAGCAGTCACAAAATGATATTGAGGTGGTAGCAGCACTAACACAGCCTCCACCAGGAGACAGTTCCCTACTTGATGCCCTAGCTATAATTTTATTGTGCTGGCTGGAAAGAGACGGCTCACCAGGTTTTAGATAATAAAATCTGATGACGCACATGCTTGGTATTGGGGACGCCTCAGCACTTTCTCTCTTTTAGCCTTTCTCTGTAATTCTTTCCATATTTGTTTTTTTCCCGTAAAAGATGGAAAGAAGAAACACTTCGCTAATAATTTGATTTGTCTCTCAAATTAGAAAGTGTATGAGCACATACTTGGTGTGGAATAGGTGACAGAACAGTGTGTGTGTGTGTGTGTGTGTGTGTGTGTGTGTGCGTGCGCGCGCGCGTGTGCGTGTGTGTGTGTGTGTGTGTGTGTGTGTATCCCAGCAGAGAGAGACTGATTGCGGTTTTATGAGTGACTCCATCATGCTCTGCTATGGTTATAGCAGTGCAGTTCAATACCGAGGTGTAATTTCATCACATCATTGTACACACACTGCTACAGACTGAATGCCGATGAATGTTTATGTCCCAACTCTGTGTAAGATAGAGAGATGTAGAAAGAAAGGAAGATGAATAACAAATGTTAATCTCACCCACCCTTCAGGGTCTTTGCTTTGGTCTCTGATGCTAAGCGTTACCCCCACAAACCTTCGTTTTTAAGCCTCGCTGGTGTTGCTACCAGATGTTATCCATCACATCTGGCACTAATGTGTGTTGTTCACATGTTGTGTATCCAAAAACCCCAAAGACAACATCTTCTAGTGTTTTCCGGGTCATTTCATAAGACTCATTAAATTAATTAACTGTGACTGTCTCGTGTAACTAACACGAGACAGTAACTAACACGAGACAGTACCTAACACGAGACAGTAACTAACACGAGAAACTAACACGAGACAGTAACTAACACGAGAAACTAACACGAGACAGTACCTAACACGAGACAGTACCTAACACGAGACAGTACCTAACACGAGACAATAACTAACACGAGACAGTACCTAACACGAGACAGTAACTAACACGAGAAACTAACACGAGAAACTAACACGGTAACTAACATGAGAAACTAACACGAGACAGTAACTAACACGAGACAGTACCTAACACGAGACAGTACCTAACACGAGACAGTAACTAACACGAGACAGTAACTAACACGAGACAGTAACTAACACGAGAAACTAACACGAGACAGTAACTAACACGAGACAGTACCTAACACGAGACAGTACCTAACACGAGACAGTAACTAACACGAGACAGTAACTAACACGAGACAGTACCTAACACGAGACAGTACCTAACACGAGACAGTAACTAACACGAGAAACTAACACGAGACAGTAACTAACACGAGAAACTAACACGAGACAGTAACTAGCACGAGACAGTAACTAGCACGAGAACGTACTAGCAACGAGACAGTGAGCTAGACAGTAACTAACACGAGACAGTAACTAACACGAGACAGTAACTAACACGAGACAGTAACTAACACGAGACAGTAACTAACACGAGACAGTAAGTAGCACGAGACAGTAACTAACACGAGACAGTAACTAACACGAGACAGTAACTGACACAAGACAGCTAACTCCTGTAGACCTGAGGGCTGTACACTGTGCTTGTTCTCCCTCTCTCTCTCTCTCTCGCTCTCACACACACACACACACACACACACACACACACACACACACACACACACACACACACACACACACACACACACACACACAGAGGTTGGGTTGGGTAGGTTTATCGTGTCATTGATCCCATTTGTGTTGCAACACACAGGCAAACCTCCAAGAGGAACAGGAGGAACGAAAAAGGGAAGCAACAAGTGAAAGAAATCATAACAAGTGAAAACAATCTAGTACTGTAGTGAGTTAGTTCATTTATATATGTTTTCAAGTTACAATAATATAAAACAGAGAACAGTTGAACATTCTCTGCTGTGTGCAGCTGAAAACCAGTGCCATTAACTGTTAACTATTACATTACCAATTAATTAATCATCTAATCTTTCCGACAAAGAGCTCTCTGGATGTAAAGATAAGAGGGAAGAGAAGCCAACATGTGGGAATGAGTTTCATACACTTCTAAATGTCAGCAGATTAAGACAGTCTTAAAAAATATTTTCACCCACCCATAATGTTTGATGGTTTAGGCACATCCTACCTTGACTCACTCTCATTTTTCCTCTCTGGTGCTCTGACACTTTCTCCGCCTGTCTTCTCTTACAGAACTTGCTGTTTGGCAGGTGTTGTGTCTCATGTGCAACTGGAAATCCTTTTGCTTAATTCAATAAACACTGAACAGTGGAAAAATACCATCTCTACCATTTTTCCTATTTTTTGATAAAATGAATGTCCTACAATGAGTTGAGCAGAAGAAAAATCTAAATTGAACACTGTGAAGTGAATGCAATCGATATTTTTATACAAAGCAATGTATCAAATGACAATATGAAAACAATGTGAAGGGGGTCGCTCGTTGTGATGAACCTGCAGATAATATCTATTGAATCTGTAGCTCCCCTCTTCTTTACAGAGCTTTATAGCGAGTTTCTTGTCCAGCCTGCAACATCACTGTGCATTACCTGCATAGCCCCAAAGCGCACACAGACACAGTTAGTGACTAGCTGGTGAACATAGTGTAGCATTTAGCAGCTAAAGGGTCCCATGTTTCCCTTCGTAGTTGGTAGAGACAAAAACCAGAGCCAGAAGCACGACTCCATATCAATGATAATGTTGCTCCATAACTGCTGGATGTGTAAATAAGCAGCTGTTTGCTAACAAGTTCAACACAAAAGTTAGTGATATGTAAATGTTGTGTTAACAACTTGTTTCGGCCACAGTTATTGGAAGGTTTAAATACAAGTATACAATATTGTGGAAAAGAATTATGAACTAAAGTTTTAATCTTCATGGTTCGCTTGCTTTGATGATGACGACAAGACTGGAAACCTCCGACTTCTGTCTTGAAATGCAAAAGTGGACTTTTTTTTATAACACAAAAAACAATGAAAGCTTTTCACATTGAGATGTGTAGATTACCCAGATATTTAGCTTCAGGGTTGAGAATGTTTTGGAGATCTTAATTAAAAAGAATCTCAGCCCAATGCTCTGCACTTTGAATTTCAATAACCTGTATGAAAGGTGCTATACAGTATGATTGATTGTTCTCACAGATGTGTTTTACAGCCGGTGCCCTGAATGTAACCTTTTGGCTAACGTGGTCACATGGCTAGCAGGTGGAACTGTGTCCAATTTCTACTTTCGTCACCAAACCACTTTGTTATGAGGCCGTTTCGTTTTTGCCTTCTGTCAGCGCACAGGTCAGAGGTCAGCAAGATTTATTGTTTTCAGGCTGATGAGCCCAAACTGTTGGTCTGTTCTATTTTAGAGATATTGACTGCATTAAACAAAACGTCTAGAGAAACGCAGGGTCAGCTTGTATTTCAGCAGGCGTAGCTTTCGAGGAGACATGTGATACTGCTGTGCTCTGGAAATGACATCACATACAGACACATACAAACTTTGTCAGCAGACACGACCGCTAACATGATGATGAAGTTAATGCATGACATAAACAGGCACTCAGACTGGAGCTCAAACTTGATGATTATGTCTTTCAAATAAAAAAAGAAGGGTGAGATGAGAGAGCTCTTGGGATCGGGCAGAAATGTTAGTGTGGTCCACTTTCATGTTTCCCTCTCAGCACTCAGTGTGTTTCTCAGTAACAAAGATCACTCAAGTGATAAGAAAGAAATGAGATTCACAACTTATTATGTAAAATAAAGTTATACTGCATCCAGTGATCAAAGACATCAATCTGCATGTGAAAGAGGGTGCTGGCAGGGAATCTCACTGCGGCAGAATCACATGCTGTAGACCTATGCATTTAAACAGAGAGATGACATCAACCCCTTAAGTGACATCATCCCTAACAGTCTGCAAGCATGACATCATCCTCTTTGTGTGTAATCTCTCCCCCCCCTCCCCCCGTGAGGATTGATTTTTCTTGTGTGAAGAATCTGATTAATTATTTATGAGTGGCTTCCCTGTTTGAGGTGCAGAAACACTGCAGTGGCAGAAGGGTGTTTGTTAGAAGGAGTCAACTCATAATGTGGTTACTCATCGACTGTAGTGATGATATTGTAGCTCTGCTGTAAAATCAGCTGAGCAATGATGGCATGCTGGGAATAATTATTATAAGCCATGTTGGAGCAACACTTTAGATGTTAGGGACAGCACTATTTGAACCTGCTTGAAATAGTATAATTCTTGGTGGGCGGCATTTAAAGGACCAAATGGATGATATTTTTCAAATGTAATGAAAATGAGAATCAAGTTCGATGGCCAAGCATGCTCCCACATAAAAGAAATTTGACTCACAATCTGATCACACATGGATTAAATAAACGACACGTAGAACGACAGTAAAGATACTTTTCTTATATCTTATTGTTATTAATTATATTAATTAATTATGACCTTACTGAGGACTTCTGTAATTATCACTGCCATGTGCGATATTCACTTTGACTACTTTTTATCAACAACTCTGTACTTAAACTACTGTTACTCTATTTTATTCCATTTAATTATTGTGTACTTGCCACTTTGCTTTCTTGTTCTTTTACTGTAACTGTTCCCTGTTGTGGGACTAATAAAGGATTTCTGATTCTGATTCTGATTACAGATCAACCGGTGAGATCAATGATATATAGATTTGATTTATTTACTTGCACCACACAAACATCTTCACATGGGGATTACATACCAAAAGGATGATCTCATTCACACAGGCTGGGATGATGTCATTGGAGGCAATTATGTCATCTCCTCATTTTGAATGCATACTGTTGTAGGTGAGGCTGCTGCTGCAGTGTTTCGCCTGCTCACGCTCTCTTTTACATCCCTGATCCATCTGATCAGTGAACCTTACATTTTTACCTAATGTTATATACTGTGTAGCAGACTGTTAACCTCTCATTTCTGTATCACTTTAATGCTGTGCTGCGAAGGAATGGAAAATATTCCCAGCAGCGGGAATCAAGGGGAGATGAAAGCGCTTTAGGGATGATGGTTTGTAGGAATACGCTCTAGCATGTTAGTTTTTCCTTAAGTCTATTTCTAGAATCCAAAGTATGTTGACTTTATGAGGAATGTCGGCAATAAGAGTGAATAAGTATGTCTGCATGTGTTTCCACTATCAAAAAAAGCTCAGGCTATTTTTACCAGGTTTCAAAGTAACATGTGTTTTTGTTTTTATAGATGATTTTAAAAAATAATAAATCAAGGGTCGTTCTGTCATCAGTGCCAGTTTTCTATTTATTTATCCAGTTTGCTGGTATGACAGAAAGCAGATGTTACTGGCACATGTTTGCACATGTGAACCAGTTATCTGACAATAACATAAATAATAAATAATAAAACGCTTCACTTTTATCTGCTGTCTTTTAAACTAACTCTCTGCTCTGTGGGGATTTTGAATGTGTGTGTGGAACCAGATGCTGCTTATAACCAACAATCACTGCAGCATTCAATGACAATAATAATGAGCAAAATCCATCTCCATAAAGATCAGTGGGCTGTGAAAGTGAAGTGACGTTCTTTCAGCATGACGCAGATCAAGGAGATCCACTTGCAAATGAATCTCCTCCTCTTCAAATTTATGCAAGCACACAATGACGCATCTTTTCTACGTCATAAAGTTTGATAGTGATTGCAGGTTGTATCTCACACCATCGCTCTCTCTCGTACACACACACACACACGCACACACACACGCACACACACACACACACACACACACACACACACACACACACACACACACACACACACACACACTGTACTAGTATACTTGTAAGGGCATTGTATCCCTTGACGCTTACCTTAATTTTAAACTGCTCCATGCCTTAACGCAACCTCAGCCGGGTCGTAATTCTAATCTGGGCAGCATATTGGCTTTGTGGTTAGTACTGTTGCCACCCAGCAAGAAGATCCGTAGCCCGAATCTGCCGGCCACCTGGGTCTTTTTTGGAATTTGCAATGTTTTCCCCATTTCGGCAGATGCTCTATCGTTTCCTCTCACAGTCCAAAGGCATGCAGGTTTAATGAGTTGGAAACTTTAAATTGTCCATACCTGCGAAAGAATGTATGAGTGTCATTGTCTGTCTATATACATGAGGCCTGTTATGGACTGAGATTCTTTCCAGAGTGTCCCCTGTTTCTCAGCCACTGTGCAATGTATAAATTGGATTGATGGATACTTCTAACCATGACCCTAAAATCAGGTCTAGCCCTAAAATAAATTGTTAGCCTTTCTTACAACAGACATTGATTTGCCATAGTAGGAAAAGCACAGGTGTTACTAATATCACTAACGAGGGCTCTGTTCTAGTCAAGTGTTCCAGTCAGAGTGACAGTGAGCCAGCGTGTACGATACCAGGAACCTGTAATCAAAGCAGCTAAATGGAACTCAGCCATCGTTAATTTCATTTTTTACACCTGTGCATTTCCTTCTGTGATAAGTCGAAATGTCTTCTGTGAAAAACTCATATTCCAAAAAAAAGTCTAAACCCTAAGACCAATGGTTTACTCGGTGGGTGCCTCATTTATACATACACACATACACACACACAGCACCCTTTCAAGCTAAACTCCTGCAGTATGGAGTATCCAATGACAGCATACCAATAAAGTATAATCAAAGGTGTGGGAGTGTAAATTAACATCAACTTAATTAGGATTCACACCTACAGACAGACCAGCCGTTAGCTTGTCTTCATGAAATTCACTTATTTTGACAATCTCTGTTGCTATGTCAGTATATGACACTTCCCATAATGCCACACATCTTATCTGTGATTTACTGTTTTAGTTCAATTACGCTTAATCTAATTATTTATTACATATGTTGTCGCATAGGGATCATTTGTGCAGCTCCCAGTTCTGGGAACACCTATGCAGACAGCTATTGATAAAAAAACAAGCAGCTAGATGTGTTGGGAACATTACATTGAACCTTTTTGTATTGCTCGTGAGAGAGGAAAGAGAGCTGGTAGACCATGCAAAACCCTTGAAGACAAACAGTAGTAAACAAGCATTTGTAAAGGTAATTATCCTAGTTAAATAAATGTGCTTTGTTCAATTTGTAGCGCTGCAATTGCTAGTTACAACTAGTTGTAAATATATAGAATTCCATATTTGGACAGCACATATGATTTTTTATTTCTTACTCGTTTCTGCATATCCATTAAATAAAATATGTGCAAGCTTCATGTAGTTTATGATTCAATGCGGTTTGCACCACAAATAAATATTAAGCCTGTGGGAAACTACTAATAAACTGTAAAAACAAATGAGTGCTTTCGAATTTTACTTACTTTCTTTCAAGTGTTCTATTCATTATTGTTTCATTAATGTCCAACTTTATTCTCGTCATACAGACAATACTTGTTTTACATCGACACAAACCTAAGCCTCTGTTTCTGTTTGGTTGTATCCTCAACATCTACAAATTAAAGCTTTAATCTGAAGGAAGAAAATGGAAAAATGTATGAATAATGTACCAGGCAGCATTACAGTAAAAGTTCTGTATTTTCCACAGACGCACCATTTAAGTTAAACGTTTTGGGAAAGTGTAAATATGACACATAAAATTCAGGCCACGTCTCCAGGACAATAAAATCATTCACTATTCATTCTTCTATGTGGAGTTCAATGTATAGTTAATACTGACACAGACATACTTTCCATTCAATTAACAGATTACTGACTGGACTGTCTGTTTGCATTTGGAAAAGTAGGTTGATTTAGTGGTGTGGACAAGGATCCACTTCTGAATGGAGACTTTTTTTCCAATTTAAAACAGTAGACTTTTTAGAAGCATTTTGAAAAGTAGAGTGTCAGCCCAAGCCTGCATGAGATCATGACACCTCTAGACGGTTGGCACGTGTGTTTGTCCCCATTTCACTGCAATCTGTTGACTCAGGCTTCATACGAGCACAATAGATATTTGTATGACTGATATTAGGAACATCTGTGAGGCTGGAGTGGGGTTTGATGAAAAACCCAGTTCTGTAGTTCCCTGTTTCTTTTCTGAGTAAGAGATAAAGAAAACAGAAGATAATGATACTTAGTGGAAGACAGAGACGTTAGGGAACTTAGTTTAGCATTTAGTATCAAGTTGGTGCTTTTGTTGCCAGCAGTCTACTTATCATCACATACAGAAATATAACGTGTCTGAGAAAGCCATTTCTAGTGTTGTATTATGCCATGGGAATGTTAAACCCCAAAATACAAATGAATTAAATAGTTTTCTAGTGTTAAGAAAGAAAGTCTGAACTGTGCAGACTAACTCACGCCTCACAGATTGTCTTGAGAATGTATTTATTCATAACCACTGCAGATTCATGTGCACAGCTGCAAACTCACTTATTTGTAGAAAAATACTGCTTGTGAATAATAAATCAGGAGGGGAAGTTGCTGATACTCAGAGATGTCTGGCACGTGTCGGGAGCAAAATGTTTGAGTACTCCTTTGATGTCAGCAAAAAACAAAACCAGCTAAAAGTGGGATGTTGTAGAGATACGACTGACTGGTAAACAAAAACATATATATCTTTGACAAATTTAAATTGCCTGTAGGTATGAACCTGACTTTCTCCATCGTCCTGTGCAAGCCTTGTGATAGACTGACAAGTTTGCATGCATCCACTTGCCCACAGTTTGCTGGGATAGATAGTGGAGATCGATGGATTATTAGATTCTAGTCTGAACTGTAAAACTACAAACCTACAGATACAGATTTCTGTCTCCATAATGGAGTCCTCACTACGGGATGATTACATAGTGCACAAACAAAAAACACTTGTATAAATACAAGGATTACAATAACTAAGTAAATAAATGGAAAAGCTTTGGAATGTAAGATTACGCCATTTTTCTGATTTGTTAAAGAAAATGAAAACCACCCAAAACATATTACCAGTTGCATGTTGCCATGGTGAAAGAAATGTTCAGATCTTTTACTTCTACTGAAAATAAAAGTTGCAATACAACACTGTAAGCTATACTCGTTTACAAGTAAAGTACTCATTATGTAGAAGAATGACATCTGTTAATATTGTATTATTTAAATTGTTACTGATGCATAAGCACAGCATAACTTTTATTTAGTAGTTGGCCAATGCTGAGCAAATGTTAACCATTGTCTACACTGCTTGGTGTTTAATCTGTCACAATGCATTATATTTGCTAAGAAGAATAAACATATGTAAAAATATGTTTAAATCTGTAAAGGAACTAGCTATATATGTCAGATAAATGTAGCCTAATGGAAGAAAAAGTACCATATTTCCTTCTGAAATGTAGTGGAGCAGAAGTATTGAAACACTCAAGCAAAGTGAAAGCACGTCAATATTGGACTAAAGTGGGCTACTTGAGTAGATGTCCTGTACATTTTTATTCCCTAACAAATACTTGTTCCAAGTGGTAGGATTTCCGGAGGGGTTCCTGAACGCATCAAGGTGGGCAGGACTCTGTTGTTTGGGAGCCTCTCTCTTCTCTCCCTCCTCTCTCAGCGACAGTCTTCAGTCTCGTTTCTTTACGCCTGGAGGCTCTGCTGGCCTTTTACGTCAAGTAAACAGTAACGACTTGTGTGTGTGTGTGTGTGTGTGTGTGTGTGTGTGTGTGTGTGAGAGAGAGAGAAAGAGAGAGAGAGAGAGAGAGAGAGAGAGAGAGAGAGAGAGAGAGAGAGAGAGAGACGATTCAGAGGGGAAATCCTCCTAATCATCATTGTTGTTGGACAGTGGACTCTGACAGGCAAGCGCATCTTTTGAACCTTTTACCCCTGCGGATTTAATCTCACCTGGATGAACTTTGACTCGGACAAAAGAAAATCTAGGGCACAAAAGCAGAAGAGACTTCTATGAGCGATGTAAGGACACTGCCTCTTTATTATTCATTCTCACTTTAATGCGTGTAATAATCAGATATTATGTGTTTGTTGTCGCATCGTTCTTGTGACCTTTCAGACTTGCTGTCTCTCACACAGGTGAGGAATTACGCGCCCTGTCAAACTGACCGCTTGAATGTTTTTCCACTTTTATGTATTTTGTTGTTTCTCCTGTCATTTCTGCGTATTACGGCATTTTACAGATTTGTTATATAATAGCTAGATATAGGCGTATAGATACTTTATTAATGTTGATGTTGTATTTTTCTATAAAAAAAAAGACTATGTTGTTTATCCTGTACACACGATATATATTGTATGTCTGTCCGTGCTGGGAGAGGAATCCCTCGCGTTAGTTGTTGAGTTCGCATGGACCTCTTTTTTCATTAAACTTTTGATTGTCTTTCCACTGAGAAAGTTAATATTTAATATTTAAATTCTAATTTCATCTAGTTCATGGTGTACTTTTCACTATGGGAAACGTGTCAGGAACAGAAACGCCACTGCAAGTGGATATTTAACGAGACGAGTGACATGTTTTAAAAGAGAGAAAATGCTTGTGATGGGGGAAACAAGCCCCGGCGCGCCTCCACTGCAGAGCAGCTTGAGACTAGCAGGGGTGAGTCAGACCGGAGAATAGTCGGCGAGGTGGAGTCCTGCAGGGGCAAAGCTTCCTTTTATGCATGTGGAAAATAGTTTCAGAGGGTTGTATTGACCCTGGCCGAATTGTTTCCAAAGAAAGCAAGGAAGCAGGAGAAAAGACTGCAGCCAACCTTTTTATTAGGAAGACGTGCATATCCTTCATTGTTGGGTTTTTAGTGAGGTGTGGCTCCACCTGTGAGATACTGAGCAACAGCTGTCAGAACTGAAGTGTATCTTTTAGTTCAACAAAGGCTGCAAACTATAAACGAATATTTACAACATCTTTATTAATGGTACAGGCTACTGGTATGTCATTGGATGTTTGGCTGCTGTACCAAATAATAAAATAGGATATGATGAACACATGTGGTACACTCTCAAGATGTCATGAGCATGGACTTCCTCTGTCCCTTTCTTCTGATTGTGGCCTCACATCCTGTGTAACTTTGTCTATGGAGCATCCATTGGCTCACTCAGGGCAGTTTATTTAAGTTAATTAAAGAAGTAAGACTGGGGCTCAGTGGCGTAGCTAGGCCTATTTTAGGTGGGCTTCAGCTGTTTTAAAGCCCACCCAAATTAAAAATGTGAAATAAAAAAAAGTGTGAAAGGGGTTAACGCTATACAGATATTTTAAAATATTGTTTCCAAATCGCCCCAAAACTCCCTTTCATACTTTACAATGTAATCTACCGGGCACTAAGACCCTGGGGAGGGGAGAGATGTCTCAGAGTAAATCAAGGGCGCTAGGACCCTGGGGAAAAGGGTGCCGCCATAGACTGTACGGGTGTAGCACAGCTTTGATATCATGATAGATATCTGTAACTTCTGACGAGCCATGCTGGAGACGAGAGGTTGACATTTTGGAAGATGCACTGTGTGTAAGAAGTTATTAATATGTGTTAGCTCCTTAACTTTTAATAACTCTAGGAAAGGGAAAAGTGTAGAAACATTAGGTCTTTTATGTTTGTTGGTGTACTATCAGTAGTCAATAGTAACAGGCTAGCTACAGAACAGCTAACGTTTGTTCACTATGGAAAACAATTGTAAGCAGGAAAAGGTGAATAGCTTTTCTAACTATCATAATCTGCCAATGTTCATTGATCAGATGGATATAAGAAGAGTCCTAAGGAAAGGTGGCAGCTCTGTGTTAGTATTGAGAGTTGTGCCCCCTCCCTTTACCAAGACCACACAGTTCTATTAGATCTAGCATCTTCATTTTGCTCTCAAAGTGCAGCAGATGCATACAATTCACTTTAAAATGTTAAAACAATTCTGCCCGGGGGCATGCCCCCCTAGAAGATGTGAAGTCCACCCTACTCCTAAGACATGTCAACATGACTAAGGCCAGGTAACATGGACCTGGTTAACATGACTAATATATTGATGACGCAACCAGCACAGAACACTATGGGTGTGTAGCGGCTTTGCTCAGTGCAAAACTCCCAGACTTACTTCTCCATCATCATGCCATCTGAGCTCCTTTAATGGTAATTGTACTACCATGCAGGTGCACACAGCTCCACCTCACCTCTGGGCTAAGCCCACCCAAACTTGAAAACCTAGCAACGCCCCTGCTGGAGCTAGTTCAGTGTTAGTATGAATATGAATAGGCTGTTGTCTAATGGTTATTATAGGCTCTGTGGTTATGCACCAGCAACACAAAAGAGCATCTTCTAAACCAACAGTTGACTCTTTAAAGCTTTAAACCATGTTGTTATGTTAAGACAGTGCATGCAAAAGTGTTGGTGACATCTCTTGAGTCTTACTTGCTATTGGCTTTGAGATTTAGATTGGTTCTCACTCGGCGTGGGCGATATAATAATATACCATGCTATGCATTTGATTTTGTTTATACTGTGACAGCTATCCTATTAATATTTTGGATAATTCTTCTGGCATCAATGTGGAAAATGTAACTTAATTTGTCAGATAGTTTCTTAAAAATATCATAATACAGTTGATATCAAGATATAAAGTCCCACATACCAGGATAAGGGATTTTATTCATATTGCTCACTCACTGTTCTTCCAGAAATTGTTGTTGTTAGTGTGGAAGGAAGAGGCTGAAGTTGTTTGTGCAAATAAAGGACTTCTTTTCATCTAACATGCAAATGGAAAACTACAGCTTGAGGCTAGTATTGACATTTCTGCCTTTTTATTTTCTCTATTCTATAATGTTTTCAAACTGCTAAAGGTTTGTTTTCACACCTGAATGTGATGACAGGTGTGTGCTGGAAGTAGGAACAGGCTTGTTTGAATATGTGAGATCTTATTTTGTCCTGCAGTCTCTCCTCATGCTGATGAAGCCGCTTTAAGTCCCACGATTAAACCGTTATAACACATTATAACAAACACACACGGGACACAAAGTTCCTGCCCCGCACACACTTCAGCATATCCATGTTGCTGTTTTTCAATGCAAACTGTGCTTGTCTTGTTCTAGAATCTAGCATATCAATGAGCTAGTAAATGTGCTCACTGGCTTGTGTGAAGTTACACTGTATTCAGATAGCTGCCATCTGCCCTGTAGTTACCCTCACTGTGTCCTGACATCCCCAGTCACCTGATCCCAATATCCTCATTGGTTTCCCTGCACATGCACTAGTCCTCTTTCCCCGAACTTGTAATGCACTACCCAGTCTTGTTCTGCCTGCCTGCTTTGCTTGCTCTTACTGTCTGATTACCTGTTGCCAATTTCTGCCTTATCAAATAAACTATTGATTGCTTTCAGAGTCAATGTGTCTGTGTGCAGAACTGTTACACAAGGTTATGAGAGTGAGAGATCTGCCTCTGAATAAGAAGTGTCTGAGAAAGTATTGTAATGCCACCACCAGAACAATTGCCATCATGTGGTTCTATTCTTTGCCAAGAATTAAAATCACGACACTTGTCTTCAGTCCAGCTGGAGTCACAATTGACTTCTCTCTCTCTCTCTCTCTCTTCCTCTCCACAGTGAGATTCACCCCAACCAAAGCCCAGCTAGGCCATGCTCACACTATGACCACTACAATGTAAGTATTGCAGAATATAGATGAAGGTTGTCTATGTGAATGTGGATGGTATTCAGTCCCAAAACAATTGTCTGAACTTGGTCGTGACATAGGTTTGGGGAGAAAAATAGCACTAACAGGTTTGTTGTCAAGAAGGTTTTCACATACAAGGAGTTTTCCTTGGTGTTTGGTGCATAACAATAAACATATTAAGAGAAAATAAAAAAGATATTTTTTTAATGATAAATATCAGTGGGCCTTTTGATGAGCCTAGCTGCAGATGGGAAATATGGATCGCAGCCTCCTGCCAGATTCAAGTTCAAAGAGTTTATGTCCAGGGTGAAAAAGTCTTATGGAGAATGTAGGCGCCTATAAAAATCTGACAGTTATGAAATTGTGAAATCGGAATTATTTTCCTTTTCAGAGAAAAGCGAGAGTTTTTCAGGGAAACAAATTCATTAGAAAAATGATTTATTGGAGTTTAAGTTTAATGTTGAAACACAGACCAGTAAAGGTGCTTTCAGGGATTTTCAGGTGAAAATATACCCAAGCGTCTATTATAAGTGGACTTAAATGTGGTAAATAGCCCTAACGCATAGAAATGTGTATTACATATAAACATAAAAACATTTTTTCATAGTTTGTGCATGTAGAAGGTTCTTACTTCTTGGCAAAAAGCTGTATAAAATTGTTATTGCATGGGTTTACATTTGATATTATTTCTACTGCACAGATTTGTCTATACTTTTGAACAGTGATTCCCAACTTGAGAGGAAGTTATGCATAAGAACACAGAGGATAAACCAACAACTGAGTCAGCTGTAGCACCTGAAACCTCACCTGGTGTGATTAAGAGAGTGAAAACAAGTTGGTGCACAAGCAAAGAAGTAAAATAGATATCTACAAGAAATAGAAAAACGGTTGAATAGTTGTACGAATGCAAACTGAAAAGTCGTTAATACCGACCCATGTCTTGTGTTGACACTTTATGACGAATGAGTCATTACGTCTGTGGAGAAGTTGGTCCACCAGTTCTTCCACTGTACTGTCTGACAAACCCAAGTTTCCTGGCACTGGGTTGTTCACAGTGGCACACATGCCTACGCCTCCCCCTGCTCTCCCATGATATATGTTGTAATCATCATCAGATCTGGAGATTGCAATTATTTTCATTTGTTTGAATTAAGCTTGGATCGTTTTCAGCCATACATGTCATGCATAACCTGCAGATTTATCTCCCATTTCCAGCTAGTTCTAAATGTGTCACAGAGAGCATTCGCTTGAACACTGAAGATATGCAATTGCACCAGATAGAATTTGGGAAAGCGTAAAAGATATTACGCTTTGCTCTTTGGACAGCTGCAATATCAAGGTTTTGTATTCTCTCTGTCCATCTCTCTATAATTTATCCCCCCCCCCCTCTCTCTACAGGGTTCGGTCTGTAATGTTGACAGTTCTGATGCATATCTTCCTGGTATCCCATGGTGAGTTTATCCTCCAACTTTCTTTAATCATAACCTCATAATGTATATATATTTGTAAAAAAACAAAACTCAGACTGAAACTTGTATGCCTCCCTACATAAATACAAAGCTGCAGCCAGTTGTTTTAATTGGAGTGTTTTTTTTAAAACCTTGTCTTAGTATAACTAAAGAGAACAAGATATCCAACATACTGTAATTTGACTTGTGGGATGCGGTATAATAACACAAAATCCTAAAATATAATGTGTTCTCCTGTCCTTGTGTCCCACTTGAGTTAACGTCCCTGCCTCTCTGTGAGCAGGTGTTCAGTGTTTTCAGCCTGAGGAGGGAGTATCTCTACATCCAGGTGCCCTGGACCTCCCCTGGCAGGATGAGCTGTGCTGTGACTCGTCTTCAGCCCACCTCACTGTAGAGGGAGACAACACGCACGCAGCGGAGACAAACCGCTCTGTAACAAATCTCCCACACTATCCCCTCTGCAGCTTCAGGAGCTCGACAACCGAATTACATCCTCCTGAACCCTCTGTCGGTAAGAGTTCATTCCACACTGATATCCAGAATGTTTCTTACCAAAGAAACGATTCATTTGAGTTGCTCCTGTCCTGGTTTCATAAAGCCTTGTTGAAATACTTGGTGCATGTCTGTATTTTCACATATTGAAATCAAACATGAGCTCATTAATGTCAAACTCTTCTAGCCAGGTGTTTTGCAATGGCTTATCAAATGATCAGTTATTTCTTCTGTGAGTCTCGTTTGCGCCTAACGAGCTGGACTATCTGCCTATTAACTCGACTCCCATGCACTGTGGCACCTCAGGGTCATCAGTGTCTCCAGGAAGGCAAATAGAAGACAAGTTATTAATCAGGCTTCAATTTCTTTTTAATATTATGCATTGAGGTCGCAGGTTAGTGAGACTGATGTTCATAAATACAGAGATTCTTGCCTTTTTGCTGGGAGAATCTGTAACGACGACATCAACATTGACATACGTGTTTATGGGCTTCATGGGGTTGTGACTCATAGACTTGGTCCCAGATGCAGAATAGGATGCAGAAAGCGTATTTCTACTGCTACGTGATTCTTGCATTGGCCATGAATCGTGAGGTGCGGAAACATCTAATATCAACATAATTACAAGGATACCGAGCTGGTTTTAAACACCGCAACTCATATTCATGCTATTCCTTGCTTGACTTCAGAAAATAAAAATAGTCTCTGTGTGGGGGAACATGAGTATAACAGAAAACATTTAAGAGAAATACTTGGGATCCCAAGTAGCGACAGGGTAGCTGAGTGATGTGGGTGCTGCTCATCTCAACAAACAGCAGGGGAAGTGTGAAAGAGCTTCATGATTCTTCCTGCGGTGCTGTCACTGATAAAGATGCCTCTAAAGATCAGCCTGCGTCCCTCCTCCCAGCCTCCCAGAAGTGACCATGTGAGTCTCCTGCTGGTAATTCCCAAGATATGTCGAGGGAATCATCCAGTCAGTTCAAGTGAGTCATAGTTTCAAAATGCTCTTTTGATATTGTCAGCGTGGAGGTGAAGATGGAGGTGAGGGGATATTGAGACACAAGGGAGGTGTGCAGGATTTGCTTGTTTTCATCGATCTGTGTGGCGCAGTGACGCATCTGAGTCTGGTGATTAGCTGAGACCTTCCAGATTTATGTCAAAGCAATGATAATTAAACAGAAGTTAAAGGCCCACTACGCTGTGCTTCCTGATTGCTTTATGAGGCTTTTTGTCAGGAGTGTGATTCAGCTCCAAGGTCCCTGGTCATTTTGCTCATTCATGTTTGATTGTTAGTCATAATTAATTGCCTCATATCTTCTGTTGCTTTCAGCACCAAAACTGTCTTTAAGATATGTAGGTGTGTGTTGTGTGTATGTGTTAACGACTGCAGAAGGCTGAGCTTTAACAAAAGAACACTTGAGTGTTAGGACCAAGGTCAAGTACGTTGCATGCAAATAAGTCTGACATTAATATTAAACTTTCTTCTTTGTATATTTGGCATAATACTCATGTATGTGAAATTATTATGGCAGACAGAGAGACATCATGTGGTAGGTGTGACATGGTTGTACATTTTATTTAATTGAAAGACATTTCATATTACACATGAATAGCCAATTAACACATTAACTTTCCTGCTTATCTAACTTACAAACATCAACAAACATCTTGTCCTGTGCTTTAGTTTGTAAATCTCAACAACTATTCGAGGGATTGCCATGAAGTTGGTACAGACAATCATGTCTCCCTCAGGTTGAATTGCAATAACTTTGTCGACCTAACCATAACTTTCTAATGCGCCATCATCAGATTTTTTATTTTTTATTGTCACATACATCAGCTGCAGATCTACTTTGTATTTAGGGCAAATTATCAAATGTCATTATGCTAAAATACTAAATTAGGATGATGAACATGGTAAACATTTATTCTGCTAAATATCAGCATGTAATCACTGTTGTTGCAAGCATGTTAGCAAGCTAATTTTAGCATTTAACTCAAAGCACGGCTGTAATGAGCCACTAGCATGGCTGTAGACTCTTAGTGTTCTTGTCAAACAAGTAAAAGTTTCTTTCCAAAATTTCCAAAAATCTCGAATTTCATATTTTGATAATAATAATAATAATAATAATAATAAAATATAATATATATAAACTGTACATATATATTGTTTTTTTACTCCATCTACGGTGGCCTTCAGGTAACATAAAAAAAGTGAAAGGCCTAGCCAGAGTTTGGTTCGTCCTGTTCTGGGCTGCTGTAGAAACTTGACAGTGCAAAGTAGTGGACTCCTTGAAGTGGACCCGCTCCAAGCCTCCAGCAAAAGTGTCAGGCTTTGAATCCAATTTTTTTAGTGGCCAAAAAAGTGGAATTTCAATTCCTGGATACGTCACGTGATGCCAAAAATATATTTTCTCATAGACATTTTTTTGAGGTGAATCAACTTCCCAGTACTAACCCTTAAAAAGTTGTAAAATAGCTATGTAGATATAAAGGGCTCAACAATAACACAGCAGTTCTTAGTTTCAGGTGATAATACACTAATGAAAACATACTTATAAATACTATACTGGAGTTTCTGCCAATAGTTTCCACTAAATCCTCCACACTGGTCCTTAATTAATGACATTTCCAGACAGGAACTGTTCTCAGAATATGAAGCTAGGCCGTTTTCTCAGAAGCCTTCATTTGAAGGTCACAGTCAACTGGTGTAAATAACGTGGAGATGCCGCTGATCGTGCTACTAACATGCAATTCTGATTTCTTGTCAGGCACCTGTTTGGACATAATGTGCAGAATTGATGAAAACTGGGAACATTTAACATGTGTCCTTCAGTCTCACGGCCCACCGTCAACCACACTGAATCCTGGTCTTATGACAGTTAACTTGCAGCGTCTGTTGTGAGTATGAAGCTTCACCCTTGTATTACTTTTTGTTTCTTTCTTTTCCTATTGTTTTGTGTGTGAATGAGCCTGTGTGTTTGTTTTAGTCTGATCTGAACCTTTCCCTCCTGCTCAGCGGGGGTTTAAGTATGCATGTTTACTTTGATCAGCAGAGGGGGAACATGCATGATATCACACAGGCTCTCGGCTATTATTGTGGACGGGGTTAAAGAGACCAATTCACCACTGATCTAACACACACTTGATAAGAGATACCAGACTCTCGTACACTTTTTGTCAATGCTAATGAAGGTATTATTTTGGACATTCAATGATATTTAGCTTTTGATTACATTATATTTTTCTCCGAGAAAGTAAAGTATTTTTCGCATCCATTTCTCAGGTACCAGCAAGACGACACAGAGGTGAAGGATGGGAATACTACATCTGATAATCCCGTCGTCTGCAAGGCGGAGGATTCATTTATGTGTTCAGCTGCTCTCGACACTAGGACAAGCTTTGTCACCGTGGTGACCGTCAGCATCTCCGACGCAATCGCTCCCCCAGTTCTCCTCAGAATTCCTGCCCGACCCGGTAAGACAGGGAATTTATTTAGTCTCATTCTTTTCTCAGTAGGAAGTTTAAAGAATCAGTTGTGGAGTAGGCAGATATGTCAGTTTTCTCTACGGTCTGTAGGCTCTGCAGTTTATATTGTAATGCATCCCGAAGGAGTTCTGTGCGATTCTTCTTTTTACTTAAGTGGAAAATATTTTCTCCGCTGTTGCTTATGGCTGTGCTGCAGGGGTTGCATTTTGGGAAAAGTACAAAATTATTGCTAATGCACCTAGAGCTAGGACAGATGGAAGACAGTCACTGACTTACGAAAAAATCACTTTCTAGTAAGGCATATTTTATATTAGGAGTTTATGTACAAGTACATTATGGCATTGATGAATTCACAATCTGGCAACCTAAAACGTGTCCTTAACAGCTTAACATCTGTGAAGCACTAAATAACTATTTTCAAATGATCTTTATAAAGTATACCTTATTAGAAAGTGGTACTGAGAAAAGTTTATTCATCAAGTATTTATTCCAAAGCTCTTTTAAATGTTACAATAAGACAACTATTATACATTCTGACATTTTTAAAGTGTGACCTCACTTATCTGTCTCTTACTTTGGAGAAGAAGGTACACCGCTTTAAGTGCATTACAGTAAGTCGACAAAAAAGCAAGTTCCTAGCAAGTCTCTCAACTACTGGCATTCCAGCCCTGACAATAAATTCCTCCATGTATGAAGATGATGCCGAGCTCGTCAACGTTTTTCCAACGTCCAGCTTCAAAGTGATCTGAGTTTTATTCAGTTGTGAGTTGTGGCAGACGTGGCTAGAATAGCTGAGAGCAGCTAGGCCATGGCTTTGTGTGAGTGTGTGTGTGTGTGCGTGTGCGTGTGCAAACACATCCAAGCTTTGAGATCTCCACAGTGACAGAGAAGGACTTTCCGTGCTTTGTTTGTTCAACCAGAGCTTTCAGTTAAATTGTCCGAGCAGAACAGACACTCTTCTGTTTTATCCCTACATCATTTTCCTTTTTTATTTCCAGGAATGTTAGCAGTAATGAAATTGCTTACTATGCATATTCTAGGATAGTTTTTCATGAAAAAATAAATAAATAAAGTTTTGTGGAAGTTAAAATAGTTTGAGTTTGCCTGTATGTTCAGATTTTTAGCACACATGCACGGATACAGAAGAGTGGTGGTTCATATTCAGATGTTTAGGGGATCATTTTAGCCTGAGTAAAGTCTAAAATTGTGTAATAATACTAAGGCTGCCACTGACGATTATTTCCATAATTGTTTAATCAGCTGATTATTTTCTTTTGGTCTGCAAAACAAATAGAAAATAGTGAAAAATCACAATATCGTAGAGCCCAAGGTGACCCAAAAAATAATACATTTGCAGCAATGTGAGCAAATTCTTACTTTGACATCCCGGAAACCATCAAATGTTCGTCATTCTTTCTTTAAAAATTACTTAAACGATTCATCAATTATCAAAATAGTTAATAATTGTTGCAGCTATAATTAATATTACAAAAGAACAAAACCTAATGTTCATTGGTTTTGTCAACTCATATTTTGAGCTGTGGAGCTACAGCTCCTGTCATGCTTTTTAAAGCCATGTTTATTTATTTTTTGGGTGAATTTGCATCTTGGAAAGTCATACTTAATTAACTATTAACAGTTCTTGTTTGCGCTGTAACCATGTAAACAAGTAACAATCACTGAACACTGTGTCTTCAGATTTGAAGAACTGTTCAGTTGGATGGCACTTTTTTATTAACAGTCATTTGTTATTTTATTGGGAACCAATTGTGCTTCTCATTGAGTTACATGTTCAAATGAGCCCTTTTATTAGCCCTTTAGTAGAACATGACAAACCCATCTTATCCCTGATGTGAGAGCAGACTGGAAAATAAATTATTGAGCTGTTACTCATAATGTTGAGTAATCGCTTCCCTCCTAGAAGGCATTTTTGTGGTTATATGAGACTCAATTATCTCTTCCTGTATTGTCATAATTGAGCCAGTCTCATTTTCGTGAGTGACAGTGAATATCAGTCTGAGTCTGCGCCTCTAAAATCCACCTGGAATGGTAATTTATTCTAAATATAAAGCTCAATATACTGCACAGATATGATAGATAGACTACATGTTTTGATTCAATCCACTCATTATTAGCTGACATTTAAGTGCATATGTTTCTTATATATGTAAAGACCAAAAGGCAAAGTGAATTAGCAGTTTATGCCAAGCAGAAAAACTATATTCTGTCAATATTTTTAATTAACTCAAGATGTGATTTATTTAATATTGATAAACCTGGAATTAGGACTATAAGAGTATTGATCTTCGCTGCATGAAGATAAGAGTAATTACAGCAGTTGCCACCCGTACACGTACAGTGCTGTTATGTCATATTCTAGTAAACAATCACCCCAATAAGAAGTTACCTTCAGGCTGCACAGCTGATCAAAGTGGCATTATGATTAGCAGTGTATTGATCCTGCTGTGATTTCTGTTTGTGAGACAATCTGTTCATTTTCTGCAGTGAAACCCAGTCCTCCAGTAAACCTGTTACATATCCAGACCATTGAGGCAGAACTGATTCTACACTGGGACGACCCGTCAGACTTTGATACCGGTCCGCTGAGATACGAAGTCCGACACTCTTCCAACACCACTCATCTAGCCTGGCAGGTAACAATTAGCAAATATTACCTAAGATGTGATATCCTGTAAGAGTTTACTACGGCACCCAGTGAGAGTCATGTGATCTGAAAACATTGGTACCGCTTAATGATAAGGCACCTTTTATAAAGGGTTTGTAAACTGTAGTTAATGGCTTCATTAGTGGTTACAGATCACTTATAAGCTATTAATATCAACATTTGGGTTTCCAGGTTGTAAAAAAGCCTGGGTGCCTTTTCTATTTGGTATTGATGAAACCATTAACACATTCTCATGGCCATCTAGTCTGCAGCTATAAATACCGATGAAGTCAATATTCTTAATATTGACTTATAACTAATCTTTAAACCCTCTGCAGCAACTAGTTTCAATGTATGAAGCATTAATAAAGGCTGCTTGATTAGAAAGAGGTACCAACATGTCACAAAACACAGCTGTTTCGGTGTTGAGCTTCATGCTTTTATTTGGTTTCAAACAGGAAATATTAGGTGAACTCATAGTACATTTGTGTGTAAGAAACTTACATAAGCCTTGAGTGAGTCACACATACGCTTACAGTGCTGCTTTTACGCTGCAAACATTTCCACTGAAAAGATATTGTGTTTATTTAGTGCGACTTGCTCACAGTCAGTTGGGATTTACTCAGTATTGGACAGGGCACTCAGTGTTCAGCAGTGGATCAGACGCTGCGTGATTCATCCAGAGGTCAGACTTCAGTCCTACTGTTTTTAGACTCCAATAGGTGGATACATAAAACATGGTGTCTCTTAATATACTTTCCATTCATTTGGATGTTAAACTCCCTCTTTGTATGTAGCTGTCCGCTCACGTATAAAATGATACCATATGATAACATTTCACAAGAATAATGCCAGAATTTGCAGATGTCTCAACACACAGTCCCTTTGTTGTTCATGAAACTCCAAACAGCAACCGCAGTCACGATGACAGATTTGATTCAGTCATCGTTCATATAAGAACACACCCGAATATCTTGGAGTCAGATTGGGGTGTGTGTGTGTGTGTGTGTGTGTGTGTGTGTGTGTGTGTGTGTGTGTGCGCGTGTGCGTATTTGTGCTTACTTCTTAATGTGTTTGTTGATTCCTTCTCTGCTGTCTTCAGACAGACTTGTACACGTTTTTAGTTTTACATTTAATTTGAGTTGAGTTTTAGTTTCTAGAGTGCGCTTGTTGGCTTTAGTTTAGTTTCAGAATTTCAGAAAAGTTTACTTTTAGTTTTAGTTTGTTTTTGTTAGGGCTAGATATAATGTGTCAGAAGTATGTAGCTACATACACAATGAATGGTTGGAGAAGTGTAGGAATGGCCATAATGTTTAAAACTTTTAATTTGGGAATTTAATGAAATCATGTTCTTGTTATTTAATTTAAAAGACGTTCAATTTACGTGGGTCAATGTCACAAGAGATTGTTTTTGGTAGTGATATATTATAGTTAAAAGCAAAATCTGAAATTCATTTACGTTTTCATTTTAATTTGACTTTCATTCGTTTTTAATCCAGGTAATATCGTTTCAGTTTGGTTTGTGAATTTAATTAATTTAGTTGAAGTTTCAGTTTTAGTTAACGATAATGTCCCTGTCTCCAGGTGCTGTCTGCACTTGAAGAACCCAGGTTGTCTCTGGAGCTGAAGCCCTTAGTGAACTACATCTTCCAGGTTCGCTGCTCCGGCCTGGACAAGCCTCCAGTGTGGAGCGAGTGGAGCGCACCTCACTACATCAATCTGGACAGTAAGAACCATTCCCTTCCAGCTGTTTATAGAAACTTTATAGAGAGTAATGCAAAAGACATACAAGATGATATGTGTGTTGTTTTCAAACTGAAAGGTTTTTTACAGCAGTTTTTCCCTCTAATGCAAATGTGTCACTTTGTACAACTCTGCACTCGAAAATCAGAATGCACCACGAATCTATAAGCAAAATCAAAAATACTCTCAACTCACTGCTGATGTTTTGAAACCCGATTTGTTTTCGGTGTTGTTTCACAACTGCAACAGCTGAACTGAGCTGGGATGTCATCTGAGTGTTTAAAGGCACTAAAATCAGGAAGTGAGATTACATAATTACATTTTTAGCAATGAACTGGCTAACATTTTAAACCCCCCTGGTGGCTGCAATTCAACACTCATCACCGACTGTGGTAGACTCAAACAACTGACCTCAATTATCTCTCACGTAGATTTATGTCATTGCTTAACTATTCAAATGAGTCCAACTCATTAGCTATTAATGAAGAACTCATTCCAGTGTGGTTAACGCCAATACTCTGAACCAGAGGTCGTTCTCAAGGCGAGTGACCAGCTACAAATCAAGCAGTATGACACAATAGCTTGAGAAAAAAGAAAAATGTCAGAAGCAGCAGATCTTTCCAAAAAGGCTGAACATGAAGCAACCATTAATACAATGAAACTGAGAGTTGAGAAATGAGACCGAGAATTGTTTGCACTCCAAATGATCCTTTCATTCAGAGACAGCTCAAGTTGGCTGGTTGTTAGCAGCTGGCAGCACTTTGTTTTGTCATTAGTCTGTGTGCATACCGGCCCTTTAACTATGTTGTGTACACATGCATGTGTATATGTTGCTCTTCTCTGTATCACATGAGGAAATTTGACCTTGAGGAAAAAAAGGTGTCTTTGTGTCACGGGGTTAAAAGTTTGTGGGACTGAACAACTCTGAGTCATCGCACCGAAACGAGCTTCTAGACCTTTAATTTTACTGCAAATTAAATGATGACAGGAAGAAAAAAACAGCAAAGAAAAGCATTATAAAATACATCTGAACAAGGATGAGACACAAAACAGTTTTCTTTTGTTGAGCTCTTCACCTGTTGAGTGATGAGTCATTTTTCTTTTGTTTTTCTTTTGACTCCACGCAGATGTTTTGTATGGCTGCGTCTGAGGAGGTGGTTAGCTGACGGCCACCTTCACACACAAACAATTTCAGACCCAGTCAAGAAAAATAAGTCTGAGGAGGTGGTTAGCTGACGGCCACCTTCACACACAAACAATTTCAGACCCAGTCAAGAAAAATAAGTTTTCAAAATCCCTGACAAAGTTTTTGTCTTTAGTAAGGAAACAAACATCAAAACTGTGGGTGAATGAGAATTAGTCATTCCTGAAAGGTTCTTTATTTTCTTTTTCTAAAAGTACAAACTGAAGATTTCTATGAAATTGAATGAAATTATATCATGATGTTTTTGTGTGTGTGCAGCTGTGAGTTACATTCCTAAGAAACTAGTGGCGCGACCGGGGGAGAACGTAACGGTGTATTGTGTGTTCAACGACCACAGCATCAATGCCAGCACGGCCGTGTGGATGCTCAACTTACAACAGCCGCTTCACCGCAGTCAGTACCACCCGGTCAACCAATGGGTAAGAAGAAAAAAACTCCTCCTTGTCCGCTGTGTGTTTCTAGGAACATTTCCACCTTGTTTTACTGACTTCCATGTGTATTTTTAGGAAAGTACAGTACAGTCTATTTAAATGTCTTAATAGATCTTGCTTTTTTCTTTCCCAAACCAGGTCAGCCAGATCACAGTGCGTTCTTCAGAGACTCGGATGTATGACCTGCTGCAGTGCACTCAGCGGAGCAAGATCCCATACAGCCTGATCTATATAGAAGGTGAGCAAATTTAAATATTACAGACAGAGTCATCCACAAACATCATGTGTTTACAGTTTAAGACATGGGTGAGCTATTCCTGTAGTCAAATATCAACATTTCCCCTCTGAAGTTTTAAAGTTCCTGGAAGTCCCTTTTTTTGTGCTGGACAAAGACAGGAAAGAGAGTGGCGACATGTGACAGCACAACAATGTGAACCAAAATAATCCCAGTGCACAGAGGCTACTTCAGGTGAATTTTGTTATTGTGACCTAAACGTTAGCGTTTCTCCCTGCGTGTCTCAGGAGCTTCCATCAATATAAACTGTGAAACCAACGGGGATATCGATGCTATGGAATGCAGCTGGAATATCAAGCAGTTGACGGATCCCAAATTCAGATCCAGGTAAAGCAGCAATTTACATTTTACAGTAGCGGTCTCTTTTTAGTGTATATGGATGTTTGTGCAAGCTGTGGCATTGTTAAGGAAACCTCAGAACTATATGTGCTGAAAACCTCGTAGTTACTGAACACAGAGGCAACGCATTTACACACCCTGGGACTATGTGTTAGTGACACCAGCAAGTTTATTTCTTCAGTACACTACAAGTCAATGGCATCCGGACTTCTTATCTCACAGCAATAGAAAGTCTCTACACTTTAAAAACTAAAACCACAATGAGGACTGACAGAATGATGCAATGATTGTAATGAGACTTTTTTCTTTACTCCCATTTCCTCTAATTCTCCCTCTTTTAAATCGAGATGGGAAAAAATAAATCACTGTATATTTAGATGTGGGATATTTTCTTATTTTGAAGTGACAGGATTTGTATTATGGTTTATTATGATTTAAGTCCTATTTTCATAGTTTTAGCCATCATTGTTAGGGGTTATAAAACATTTATTTGCTGACATCTGGGAATATAACAATATCACTATTGTCTGAGAGAAGAAACATGAGCAGTCAGACGATCATACAGGTTTTAAACCACAGATTACAGATCAACATCCGGGTTCAACTTTGACCCACTGCACTCACTGGAGTTGTTCCTGCACCCAGTTTTCCAGTGCATTGAGTCACACAGACACAGACATTTTGGGTGCGCTCACTTTTAGTTTTGCCTCCATGTGCACCGGTGTTGCCAATCTGGCTAAACTGTTGTCTGATCATCTCACCGTTTGTTTGTTGCCTCAATTTACTTAATTCCAGCAAAAGTTGCATTGTTCCCAGCAATTATTCTGCTCATCAAACCAAGAGAAATGATGTTCAAAGCTACACCAATAAGAATGATCCTTTCATTTATGCAACTGACCGTCTGACATACTGTACTATTGGCATTTGAGCTGTATTGGTCAGATTGTATAAAGGGAAAAGAAAAGACCTACAGGAACATGACAAAATTCATGCGTCTCATTTATTTTTTCTCACGTCAGCTGGAGTGACCTGTCATGCGATGTGATGGAGGAGAGGGAACGAGCGGGGGAGAAAGTGGGGGAGATGGGGCCCGAATGTGTGCTGTTTAATACCAGGAAGAAAACCTGCACCATCCAGCCTCTGAGGATGAACTGCTACAAGCTGTGGCTGGAGGTGACGTCCCATCTAGGCCCCATCAGATCTAAACCCATCTACCTGTCGCCTCTAGATCATGGTGAGTACAATGGATTCATGACTGGAACATATCACAACTGAACTGAAAAGTTGGATTTAGTTGGATTTGGGAGTTTAATGAGGTGAAATGGCACTCTTCCTGCTACAGTGTTTCTTATAAATTGCTTTTTTGCATTTAGGTTTTGTCTAAGCAGTTATACAATATGTCTGTCTTTTACAATGCATTGATTCAGGTCACCAAGAACGAAACCTACACATATTATTAATCTGTCACTGAAGCATCAAGGAAACTTTCTTGTCCATAAAAGGTGACTTGACTTGTCACGAAAGTTATTATCACATTGTCACATCATGTTTTCAAAATAAAATGGCATGTGCATGTTATGAATAATCTAAAGATTTTATTTTTCCTTTTGTTTACTTTAGATATTCTAGAAAATCATGTCCAATTCTTTTTAAAGGAAATGGTTATTGAATTTTTGCTACATTAAATATTCATACAGGGATGAGCTGTATGTTTGAAAACAACCTTTAAATATTGATGTTAAAGTAGTGACTGCTATTGATCACAGAAGAACTGTGGCAACATTGTTGTTGAGAAATATATATTTATTTTCTATAACCCAAGACCATTTATCAGATGTTCTGCTGCTGCATGAGACAAAACTCACTCTTCGTCCACGCCATTTCCCCTGCAGTGAAACCCCACTCACCCACTAATGTGAAGGCCGTGAGCCAAAGCAGGGGGGTCGTGATGGTCACATGGGATCCTCCGTTTCTGCCAATCAAGGGGGTCAAGTGTCAGTTACGATACCAACTGCCCTCCGCAGTGAGAGCCCAGCCGGAGTGGAAGGTGAGCTGGTCTGTTGGACTGTTTACCAACCTCAGGCTTTACATCTAATTATCTTTCCAAAATGTTCTTCTACCTGATAGAAAGACGTTTATCTATCAAGAACAAACCTATTAGATTCTCTATGCTGTGACTCTGCCGTGAAATGAGTCTCATATGACACAGGATGCTTTGACATGGACTCAACGGGTCAGTTTAACATGATCTGAAAGGAGACCATATTCCTGTCCTCAGATTAAAATTGGAAATTGGACACTGTGATGAGGAAATAATTTTCTCTCTTCGTTTGAGTAAAGTGGATAGATGGATGAAAAAGATGTGTGTCATTTTCCGTATCTAAAATGAGCACTAAATAACTGTGAAAAATGTCATTCCTGCAGGTCCAGAGTCCAGTGCCGGTAGCGTGGGCAGAGGTCTCAGTGTCGGACATGTGCAGGGTGTATGTAGTACAAGTACGCTGCATGCCCACCAACGCTATTGGCTACTGGAGCGAGTGGAGCGATTCGGTGTACTCCACTCCTCAGAACAGCAGAGGTACAATAGGGCATCTCTACTTTCACTCCTGATATGAACTTTTGAGCTGACACACCTGACCTTCTGATTTCAGCTCTAATGAAAAATGTCCCACAGGACACAGTTATCAGTCTTCATGTATTTTAGTACCATTTTAATACCATCAACTCCACCACGAACAGCGGGGTGAAAGCTGTCATGTGATGTATTTGTTGGTCTCCCCATCAGTTCCTGAGGGTGGCCCGGATTTCTGGAGAACCCTTCAAGATGATCCATACAGAAACCAGACTAATGTCACTCTGCTATTTCAGGTACATAATCTATCAAATAAACATTTCAGGCTTGTAATTAGTATTTAACTAAATCTAATACAAATGTTGACTTTCCTGCTTCTTTTTCCCGCAGCCTCTCCAGATATCTGGGCACTCATACTGCGTGGATGGATTTATAGTCCAGTACCAGGCGTTGAGCGGCTCTGTGGTGAGAGAGGAGATCGAGCTGGTCTCCTCCTACAGCTTTGAGTGGAACCAGGTTCTCCAAACTGTGACTGTGGAGGCCTACAACAATCTGGGGAGCTCCACTAACAACATCAACATGACGCTGGAGAGACAGCCCAAACGTGAGTGAGCTGTTATATTGTGAAAAATATGTTTTATTTATATTTCCTTTGACCTGGTGAGAAGAAGTAATAACTCTCTCTTAAACACACACTGACTCTATTCTTCTATTAGGACATGAGGGTTAAATGGATGTTAATATGTGTAACACAGATATGCGGGGTAGGTTTTGAATGGGAAAAATGTTTTGAACGTTAGAAAACTTGCTACGATACATGTAAGCTTTTAAAGTCCAGCGGTTTATTAACTAAAATGTATTAATTAATGCACATTTAAGATATTACTTTCACAAACAAAAGAGGAGGGGAGAGTAAATCATGGATTCATGTGTGTTAACTCAGCAGGGATAACATTCAGAATGCCTGAGAAACTTACTGCATTATATTTTCTTGTATCTCTGTACTTCGAATTGTCACCTGGCACCTGAAGTTTGTGTTTTCCTTTACATAAATAAAACATATTTACACCATAAATGCAAAAAATTGGTGCATAAGAATTCACCAGATTGCAGAAAATTAAGTATTTGAAGCTCCAATATTTGTCGGGGAGATCCCCAGATCCCCCACTTAATATGTGCCCCTCCCAATGTTGCAGTGAAATCTATGCACTTGGTCATGGGTTTGTTCTAAGTCTATACTAAAAGGTCATCATTCAAGGCATATATTTATTTAATTATTTGCTAAAATGTATGAATTTGGGCCACTGCTCCTTTAACATCGTCTCCACATCCCTGATCTCAAGGATAGCTAAAAAAGTAAAGGGAAGGACAGTGTGTGTGTGAGTCTTTGACATTTCTCTCTGTTGCATATCATTTTGGACTATTTGTGTGAATGTTATGACAGCACATGGACTCTGGGGTTGTTATTTTTCACTTTATGTTTCACTTTCCTGAAAGATGGCAACACAAACAAAACTCGAAAAACTTTGGCTAAAGTTTTGAGGTTGTTGTCCTGAGACAATGTCATGTCTTCGACCCGATAAACATATTCAAATAAAACTTGTCTGTTCATTTTCCTCTATGATCATGGCCTTATAACGCAAAATCTAGATCAAAGCTGTGGACATAAAAAGCTTTCCATCAGGATATGACATTTACAACATGGGTCTCTTGAGTGCCCATAAAAGCCCTGAGTTATTTTTTCAATTACAGTTTTTTGGGTTAGACAAACGGATGATGTGTGTGACAGTTGTGTGTCTTTGCCATTACTCACAACTCAGAGAAAAGCATTTTCATTAAACCAAAGTGCAAATTAATGAAGCAGATTGGATGAACGTTTCTCAAGATATGCAGAGGACACACACTCACTCACTCACACACACACACACACACACACACACACACACACACACACACACACACACACACACACACACACACACACACACACACACACACACACACACAGATTCCTTGCTTTGTAGTTAAATTAGATGTTAGAAACTGATATATGTTATAGGATTTGTGTTTTATTCCTCCAGTAGAGTTACAGAGACATAGAGAGTACATTATATTTTGTGTTCCCTTCGTTTTGCCAGTATATGAGAACTTGAACCACACGAGCAGACGTCACCTGGAAGAAACTCTTTTTCTTCTCTACTCCGCAGGGCGCTGTGTGCTTTCGTTCAGTGTGTCGGTTATCAACAGCACCTGTGTGTCTCTGTCCTGGAGTCTGTTGGACAACACCTTGGTGCCTCTGTTCATGGTGGTCCAGTGGTCTCCACACAGGCAACAGGACTCTGCTCTTCACAAAGGCCGGAGCAGAGAAACATGGGCCAGACTGCGCTACACCAACCGTCCCATCTATCTGAGAGGTAACATGATCTCTTCAATATCTGTTCTTTTTATTATTTTATTTCTCAGTGTAAGAGTAAGTAAACTCAGCCAACACGATTTCAATGTATCATTTCAGGAGATTTCTTAGACTCTGAAGAGTCTGGCTTCCACTTGTACCCTGTGTTTGCGGATGGAGAAGGGGAGCCAATGTACGCTACAGGTATGCAACAGTTTGCTGGCTGTTATATCGTATTCAACACTAAAGCGTTAAAGGTTGACACAATGCCAGCACGGTTTGATGTGCATTTTTCTTACAGCCACCAGAGGAGACCCTGCAGTCCTACATGATGCTGTCGATCATCACCTTCCTCTCCATCGTCCTGTTAGTCACCCTGATCCTCTCCCAAAACCAGTAAGAGGCTCCTGTTCTGTGAAAAGACGCATTTATAGGAATTAAACTCAAGAAGGATGTTCAGTCGCAATTATTTTTCAATGAGCGTTGAGTAACAGTCATAAGTTATCTTACAAAAGATACATGCAGGTTTTATTTTATTTAATCTTAACAGGTATTACTATGGAATCAGGGTATATCAAACTTGTCTGTAAGAAATGATAAATGGTGGAAGTCTCTGGGGTGCAGTCTAATTTAGAGAGCAGACATTAACCATGACAAATTAGGAAGGTGGCATTTAACAGGTCGCAAGGGTGTAATTACATTTGATATTAGCTGACGGGAGGGAGGGGGGACTACTACTAGGTCGTCCTCAGACGGGCCCTCCATCGGTGCTTCCAGTCATCCCGATCCTCCATGCATCTGGCTAGCTCGCCAGTATTTACTGCTCCCGCTCCCGCATCCCGAGGGGGGAGGGATAGATAAAAATAGCCAGACAGACAGATGGAACCTAAATATTTGCTGCATTTCTTTCCAGGATGAAAAAGTTTGTGTTGAAGGATGTGCCCAACCCAAACAAGTGCTCCTGGGCCAGAGGACTAGACTTCAAAAAGGTGAAAAAATAAAAATAAAACGATTTTCTTCCTTTGTTATAAAAATTCCTTTCGATTGTTAAGTACACGTGCATTCAAAAACATATTTTATACACGGATTGATCTTGAATGTGAATCATTCGCATGCTAGTGACATTTTGGGAAATCCGGTCATTTGCTTTCTTGCGAGAGTGGGATGAGAATATTGATATTTATTTTATTTTGCAAGGTGTTCTTGGGTGTCTTGAAAGGTACCTCCAAATAAAATGTATCATCATTATTATTGTATTTCATATCTGTCTGTTAAATATGAAGCTGCAGCCAACAGCTGGTTAGCTTAGCTTAGCATATTGACTGGAAACAGGGGGAAACAGCTAGCTCGGCTCCCTCACAGTGACAACAAGGCTACAGAAGGTCACTGTTACCTTTTTGACAGATCCAGAGTAGCTGTTTGCCTGTTTCCAGTCTTTATGCAAGGCTAAATAATGATAAGATAACCAGTCTCCTGGCTATATAGCTATTGATCTTGTCATCTAACTATTGTCAAGAAGCGAATGTGTGCACTTCCAAAATATTCAACTGTTCCTTTAACTAAACACAATATGCCTTTGCACAAAGCACTTATTTTAACAATAGGGCAGTGCTGCAGATTGACTAAATATTTTAAATCTAAATCTTTCGATAGTATTATTATATAAATACAAATGTATTCCCTTCATGCCTGAACATTTATTTATACATACTCAAACAATGTACAAGCTCAGTCTTTCTACATCTGTGGGCTGGTATGTGTATGTGTGGTATGTATATCAGAATTACAGGCTCTGCGATGTCTTCTCTTGTTCATATGTTTTTATTAATACTTAATCTGTTTTTGCATGTTTGTTTGTTTTGCATTTTATGAAATGATATAGTTACAGAGCATATAAAATCATATAGAATAATAATATGAAACAATCAATGAAATAGAGGAGTAAAACAAATTCTGAAATCTAAAGTTTACTCTGTTTTTGCGTGTCTTTCTAGGCTGACACCTTTCACCACCTGTTCAGACCTCCAGAGGGCCTGTCAGCCTGGCCGCCGCTCCTGCCCTCTGAGAACATTTCTAAAGTCGTCATATTGGATAAGATTGAACTCTTAGCTCTGACTACAGCTTTAGTCCAAGCCCCACTTGTGTCCCTTACTCCCGACGCAGCCACTGCCTTCTCTATCTCCCTTCCTCTGGGGTTCGACTCAGAGGTCGACCCAGCCCAACCCATGGAGAGTGAGGTGCTCCTAGGTGGAGCTTCCTTAGCCCTGAATCTGGTGCGACCCCAAGATGCTTTAACCAGTTCAAGCCCAGGAATAGATCAGTTACTGCTAGTTGATCCCCCAGTGGACCAGCCCCCAGGCAGCAATGAGAGCTCTGCTCAGTCTTTAGTCACATACGCCACTGTGCTGCCTTCTGATCTGAAGCAGGAGCAGCAGCCCATTCATCTCCACTACAAGGATGGTAGCGGCAGCAGCTCAAGCGACGAGGGCAATTTCTCTGCCAACAACTCAGACATTTCTGGATCTTTCCTCGGTGGACTGTGGGAGCTGGACACCTGCCGAGGTGGAGAGATGGACGACCCGCGGCACTCCTGCTCCTACAACTCTGTGGAGGAGCTTTCTGAAACATCAGAGCCGGAAGACGAAGGAGAGGAGGAGGTGAGAGACGAGAAGGACTTGTATTATCTAGGAATGGACTTTAAAGCGCAGGATGAGGAGACCGAGGAGCAGAGAGAAGAAGACACAAATAATGAGCTGCTTAAAAATGTAGTTTCGAACAGAGAGGACTGTTCTGTGGAGTTGCACCCTTTGCTCGGGCCTGAGGACTCAAGCGAGCTGCTGTCAGTGTCCACGTGTGGCTTTCTTCCGGTGTACATGCCTCAATTCAGAACTTCTCTGTGCATGAGTCAACTCGCAGCTCAACCACAAGACGGCAAACCCCAACCGTGACTCTCACACATACTGTGAAAATGTAATTCATTACATCCATTTTGTCGTGGATTTGCACGTGTTCCTTCAGACATTATGAGGTGTGGAGCTAAGAAATCTAAAGAAATACCTTGTCTGATGTGTGATTGCAAATTGATATTCATCAATGCTGCCATTGTGTTGTGTAGGAAAAGACCTCAGGAGGGGAAAAGGCCTTATTTATAGGCATTTCTTTCTTTCTTCATGGGGCTTAAAACCCCAGATTCTACTGTGCCACACCGCACCTCGTCATCGGTTACTGATGCAGGAGAAGAAGCGGAGAAAATTGAACTATTTCAATGGAGGTTAGGCTAGTGGAATATTGTACAGATCTCACAGAGAGCAGCAACTGTACAAGCGGCACATTGGTCAGGAAGGGAGTAATAGAGGTGTTGGGCATCTGTGTTGTGGCTTCAAACATCATACAGCATATTTATATTAAAAAAAAGATGTGGGAATCGTTTCTGTGCCTAGATTCACTCATCTGCTGCCACCGTAATGTAGAAGACAAGCTGTCTTTCATTCTCTGCTGAATTATTTCAACTAGATTTCAAGCGAAACATGGAAGAGGTTCAAAGAGAATGAATAAACGCACAGAAAGAGAGAAAAGGCCCATAATCGGCACAGTTTTGGTTTTCCTCACGCTGGACTGTGAGGTGAAGGCAAACCTTGGATGTTACTTCAAAGCTATTGGTGTGATGAAATAAATTGCAGGTTAATGATGAAAGCACATGTAGTCTGTAAGTGATTGCACAAACTCTGCTGCATTTGTAAACAGCTTGCACATTAACATCTGCATGCACTTACTCACCCACCAACCCAAAGAATACCTTTTTGTACTTTGTGCTGTATTTGAGACTTTGTTACAGTTGGTGGGAAACGTGATATATATTGTTGTCTTTGTTTGGCCATCAACATAAACTCCTCCTGTCTGGTGTAAATAAATGACAAAAGAATGTATCTTTGAAACCAGAGGAAAACAGATACTAACAGTAACTATTGGTTGACAGAAGTTTTTAGTGTATATTAAGATATTTTGCCTATTTTTCATGGTGGAAATAAATAGTTTATTGTGAGTTTGTCTGTTTGTGTAACAGGGATCAGCACAATCAGTGAACTGTGCAAACATTCAAAAAAGAAGAAACTTCAGGATCGGCCATAAGACATGAGGGAGGGGGGGGGGGCTCAGGGAAACCTGCTTTTTGTTTGTTTACCGTGTTACAAATAAATTAAGTATAAGTAATGATTGTATTATATTAAACATTTTTTAAATCTTATATAATAAATCATTACAGTTCATTTTCTATTAGAGTTGGAACCCTTTGCGAACCCCCCCCCCTCCAGAGAGACTTTCCTGGATTTTTAAACTTAAAGGTTCAATGTGTAATTCTGAACTACCTGCTACAAAGAACAAGGGGGCAGTATTTCACCTCTAAACTGGGTCCATACAATCTAAATTCATCAATCATCAAAACCATTAGTTATTAATGTTTTTCTGCAGGCGCACAAGCATTTGTTTGTTGGATGCTTTTCAAGATCTTTGGACTTTTTAGATCAGGGAACGGGTTGTTTAGTTGTGACACTACTCCATAAGCAACTATCTGGACATACAGTAAAAAGCATCATTACTGGTTCTTTAAATGCTTTGTATTAAGTTGCATGTTCATCACACAAACTTATTAAAGAAATACATTATATATTGAATGTGTAGATGAATAGGTACAAAAGCATGCATACTCATCAGAGGTGCCCTCTACACTGCAGTAATGTGCCGTCCCCTTGTGGCTGCAAGGAGCAAATACATCAAAGTAGCATCAGTAGCCTACTACAGTATATCATACTTTAGTAATATGGCAAATATATAGATGGGAAAAGAATATTCTCTGTTTGTTGGTGGTTATATAAAGTACTTTTATTTAGCTGTTTAAGAAAAGTATAATAACCACACGTTGTCTGTAACATAGTCTCAACGTGTGGGTTTTGTATTGTAGAAATCACTGAAATGCCACTAGAGGTCCCTATAACTGAAGTTTAAACTAAACCTTATGCACACAGTTCATACATCAGTTAAACTCTACACCATGCAGTTTGTTCTGCTCATATCATCTTAAGCTTTGTGCATATATTCCACTGCATTAAGTGTAATAAGCTTTCAGGACAAATGCTATATTGTGTGAAAGTGTCACGTCCCACTCAAAATGTTTTTAAAGCAACAGAGAGGGTATTTTAATATCTGATAAACTGAAGAGGTCACGTCAATGATTATTCAATCATTAGGAGTTATGAATAACAATCACAGTAAAAACAAAAAACAATTATAGATGCTCCAACTACTGACATTGTAGAACCCAGTGTAGTTTTATGTCGGCTTTTATAGTCGATGGATTGTGCATTAGACAGAGAACATGATTTAGTTACTTACTTTATTGCCGAGGCAATTACTATAAATGAAATGTGTCTACATGTGATGGACATTCTCATTTCCCTTTATAGCACTGACTGAAAATAAGTAAATACATTTGATATTAAAAAGTGTTTCCTTTGGTTTTTGAATCAACTTGTTTCTGGTAGATCTTCAGGGAACTTGATTGTACATCCACACGAACTGCTGTTCAGCAGCAGTTCAACACAACATATGTTTGCTTTGAATAAACAATCCCACCTAAAGTAATTAAAACATACTGGTGACAGAGCAACATGCCCTTATACTTAACATGAAATTACAAAATTACATTATAAAAGTGTAGAATTATAAATCCATCTGTGATCATCCACTATGTCATACAGATGTATTTGCATTGTAGAGCCACAAGGAGACAGAAAAGCACAACTAATGGAGCTCTGTAACTCGTTTTCTTTTTCCACCAGTGATGTCAAGGGAGCTGTATCCTTAAAGGCCCTCTGTGCTGGATCTCTTGTATTTGCCATAGAAGGACATGATGGTGCAGAGAGCTTTGGCAAAGAGAGATACGAAAGCACCGAGGCGTGATGCCATGCCAGGGTTAGCATGGAAGTAGAGAGATGGTCACGCCACAGAGGAGGGGAGAAGTTGTGTTTATGATTATAGTGTGGGAGCTCAGGATTGTCTTTTCTGTACTGAGAGGTCTTCTGTAAGATGATAATGACTTCAAGGATCCCAACCTGGAAGCCATCACACAAATGTTTCAAATTAAGATGCAGACATAATTACAGTCATGATCAAAAAGATCCAAATTCCAATCCAAGCTTCCAGAGTGATGTGATGTCTGGTCCAGTGACACAGATTCCCCCAGAAGCCCCCCAGGCAGCAGATCTCAGTACCTGCTGGTCTGCAATCTTTGGAGCTTAACAAGGGGTCGTGAGATAAGATCGCCTGCAGGAGAAATGCTGCACATGTGAAAGTTCTTTGGTGCTCTGCTGATCTCTCAGCTGTGACAAATTAGCACCACGGAGGAACGACTGAGCATCAACCAAACACTTTGCCATTGAGGCGGCATAAACAAATGAAGTATCTGTGAAATGCAGTAATCTTTTTCTTAAGATTGAGCTTTTGTTCATTAGTGACAAAAAAGTGAGTCTGGTGGGAAAAAAAGATAAATTAAATAACCTTTTGAGAACTGTATGAGCTGCTGAATGTGCAACTTGTTTTGTTCATAGCCATAAACTTTGCCATGACCTAAAGAGATTTATACTGTATTACGAAACTCAAATATTTACAAAATAATGTTTCCTAGTGTCATGTAAGATGTTATTTTAGATAAAGCTGGCTTTGTAATCGTATATATAACATATTAGGCTTTGAAACAGCTCAAACATTCTCTGTTTGCATAAATGCAATATATATAGTTTTTACAAATGACAATGAAAACAAATTCTGATTTTTTCTGTCCTTCTCTCTCCCCTGGTCTGGAAATTGAAGACCAAACACTTCCAAGAAAAGCTTCCTTACCTCCCAGGAAATATCTGTCTGGTGTTGCAACTTTCTTCAAAAACAAACTTACATATCCTGAGTGATCTATCTTTGAGCTGAATGCTGTTTTCATCTGGAACTGATTGAATCACCTCAGCGTTGTGGAGGAAGGAGGTGGGAGGTTGAAAATGGAGGAGAAAAAAAACTGAACAATGTGAAGTAGGAGTAGAAATGAATTGCTGATCCACAGTTCTGTTCTGGTGGCTGAGAGCTTACAGGTAAAACTTTGGCTTTTAAAGAGCACGCCAGTGGCTTGTATGTTTTCATTTATATACAACAAATCACGTCAGAGTTAAGCATTTTACTGTGTTTTAGGTATTTTTATGTGTTTTTTCAACCATCCAGGTATCCATTGGTTTCAATTCATTTAACTTCAACTTCCTCCTTTGCTCCTTTCATTATTACTATGGCCACTATTGGTATCATCTTGCGTTCATATTGGTTATCAATCGGTTAGCCTTCTGAATCTTGTAGTAGGTGAGGCCCATTTCTAATAGGCTGATAACCACTGATAGCGCCCATCCAATGAGCTGATAACATCTAAAGCAGGTGACTGAAAGACACGTAAAACTGCGAGCTGAGTTGAGTGATCATTTTCTGTATTCTTCACTATAAGTGAACTTTACACAACATTATTTGACCAATTGGTAATATGAATATAAAAATATAATATATAACATTTAGCAAACACAGCAGTGGTCCTTTAAGAAAGATCAAGATGGTTTCAGCAGCCCAGGAAGGGTTGTTAATGGTTAGCTGTGGTTATCCACCACTGTAAGAAAACATCCATCACTGCTGATATAGTATAATTTACCTAAATCCTCTCCACTCTCCATTCTCCCAAAACCCAATAGTTAGAATTAGCACATTTGTGTAAACAAAACCAGATGTGCTGAAATCACTCAGTGGAATATAAATAAATAAGTCAACATGTTTTCTCGTCTACTGACACTCCATAAACAGTTTAGCCTGTGTATGTCAAACTACTCACCATGCTACATGTGTTATAATGAATTATTTGTGATTGAATGTGTGTGTGTGTCTGTGTGTCTATTTACAGACATCACTGTTCATGCTCCAGCTATTGCCATCAACCCTGTTAATGTGAATCAGGAGACAGATTTAGCAGCTTGACATTGTAAATCCTTCATTGATCGCCTGGCATTAATTTGTGCGGCAATCGTGAAGGGCTTTAGCTACTGATGTTTATCCACGTTGGCTTTGAAGGCCTTAACATCTGGGGTAAAGGTCAGATTGTGACAAGTTCACCGCAGAACTGCACTGCAAAGGAAATGAGGAAAATCCATTTTAGCTGGTTTGGAGCTGCACGAGCACGCTGCATTTGGCTGTGCTTCCTCTTTTCGTATACAGAGGGTAAGAAAATAGAAACTTGGTTTGGTTGCCAGGCATCACAGCCTACTGCAAGTTGGATATATTTGATTTATCTGGGAATGTAAAGCCTCTCTCTCCCTGTAATCTGTAATCTTAGCTCAACTGCAGCTCAGTAAGGAAATCGATGTCATCAACATTCATGAGGACAAGGAGAGACAAAGAGAGACAGAGAAAGAGGAAAAACAGAAAGCAAAGGATGAAAAATATGAGAAAAACCAGAGTGGAAAAAATGTATGAGCTAAAGGTATCTGGAGCAGCAGGTGGAACAGAGCAGAGCAAACACAGGGGGGAAAGCATTCAGACAGAAGCTGTGCTCACCCTTGGGACCCTCTCTTTGGGCCCTTTCTGTGCTGGAGGCCTCCGAGAGGATTTGGGAAGACATGCATATTGCTCTCTCACCCCATTTCTCCCAGTCAGGGTTGTACATACACAATATATTTGATGCCTGTTGGATGATTTGTATCTGGCAATATTTAATTTCAGAGCAAGAATTTTCCAGTGATGTGACTCCCACAAATAGTCTGGAACTTTTTCATTTTTACAAATAAGGTAATGGAGATAAAAAAACAAAACAAACATGAGTAAGATCTTCAGTCTACTTTGGTGTATCTGTTTGATCTAACTATTCTCCGATATATACCATGCTTTATTTGACAAGCATTTACACTATAATGCCTTCCTCAGAGATTGCCTATCACACATTTTTTTTGTTACATTGTTACTGTAACTATTTTATGAGTTGCTCAGTGACTGAAATAATGGTCCTGGGTTTTTTTTCGTCAAGTGGCTTTTCAAAAGCTAATATACTGAAGATTACAATAAATTCAAAACTTACGCAGCCCTAAAATACATTTATACACAAACATAAAAAATGTACCCCAAAAAACAATATTTAATTTCAAAGCCTTAACAACGTACAGATCAACGACCCAGCTGGACATTCACCAAAGATCCACACCTCTGTCCAGTTTATTCCCTTCTCACAAACAGACCCAAATATATTTCTGAATGCAGTTAAGCTGGCTATATTCTGCAATTATGTTCAACCCACTAATTAAAGACCATCATGTTACCTCACACAACCTATCTGCATTGTTGTTTCCTGTTGTTTAGAAACAGAACAGCTGTGTGGTGGTGACAAACAAACTTGCACGCTGATATTGATATTGAAAGATCCGTCCTCGTCGATTGTGACCCATTATGCTGCTTGTTCGCAGGAGGGAAAGAGAACCATTACCCCACATATTTATAGTGCTCAAATTGACATTCAACCAAAACCATTAACCCAATCATTTGCATGGCAAAACCCATTTGTGTACAGCGAAACCCATTTGTGCACTTGTTTTGTGGGCGGAAACGTGAGATGCACGTGAGTCTTTGAAAGGTACCCGGGGCAGCCTTTTTTCCATAAGTGGGTCGGATGAACGAAATGCCTCCAGATCAGTCAGAACGTGTGTCACAAAGCATGCTTGTCTCTGGCTAACAGGGTGAAAGAGGCTCTGCTGAATGGCCCCCTTTCACTCTGACACTCAATTAAGGCCTAATTGGTTTGAGGTCCACAACAGGCATGTGGCAAGGCAGCACCCCAGGCTTCTGTGCACTTGTCCCCTATTTTCTGACTGGAAATATTCCTTTGATCTTTGAACAACCAAAGTAGGTTTTAAGCCAAGGGGTTGATAGCCTATTTTCTCTTTGAACACGTTGAACATGTTTGAACAGTTTTAGACAATTACTTGGATATTTTTACAGTTCATTTGACCCACAGATGAAGCAGCTACTGAGGGAATGTCACAGGACAAAAGAGGGAGCATATGTATGTTGGCATGAGTGTATATTCGTGCATGTATATGTGTGTGTGAGACATTTCCACATGTTGTGTCAGCTGTACAGAAGATCATCTGTGTAAGGTGTGTTGCACTCCTTTACTGCATTACTGGAAAGCTCAGAGCACAGCTCTCCAGAGACCCAAACAGCTATACAACAGCAATATCACTGGAGTCATGATTTTTTAAACTATACACTGTACTGAAGGTTTAGTCAAGTCATATTTAAGATGTGTCATGAAGCAAGAATTACCAACAAAGTCAAACTAAAAACACACACAATAAATGTATCACAGACTTATGACGATACTCTAGTCCTACAACACTTTTGGAAATAAATACATTTTGGACATACAATCACCATAAACAGACATACAAGTCCTCACCTGCAGTCTTTTTTAAAGTACATTTAAGATGATTGTTGCCTTTATTTTGATATCAGGCAGTTCAGAGATGACAGGAAATGAGAGATCTGGATCTAATTTGAAAAAAAACAATCATTTGGTAATAGCATCATATCCTTTTGATAAGAGACGATGAAAATGTACATGTTAACTTCTGTATCGCATCCTTCCTGTGATTTTACTTAAGTGTGTTTCAGATTGAACAAGATTAATAAATGTACATTTTCATCCACATAAATATAAAAGACACTGAGGAAAGTGCAGCTCTGAAAAGTGAACAATGTCTGTCCCTGCTGAACTATTCTCTACCACCTCCTCTATGCTTTATTTTTAAGTCTGTTTGATCTGACAATACAAGGATGTCAACGTAATATCGACAGCTCAAGTAGAATAAGAATTCATCTAAGCGCTTTGGCTCTTTGGCCAGGGATTACATGATCAATAGTCCATTCAGTCTTCAACCAAACTTGAAGTGATATAACCTTGGGTTGAATTGTCAGCTTCATATCATCTTTTTTCCGCTATATTTGTTATTTTAATTGCCTGTATCGTGTCTCTTCATCAGTTTGCTCCCAATACATCTATAAATATCTGCCTGAAAATGATGTTAGCACCTTGCAACAGTGAGCAGTGAACCTAAAGTGGCCTCAGGGAAAAAAAATGTATGCTTAGTGTGCTGCAACCGGGGAATCCTGCGGAGAAACTAACACACACACACACATGCACACACACTTGCACACACAGTCACCCTAACACAAAACATATGGCCTCGTCCACAACCATGTTATGAGTTATTTCACCGCAAAATTGTTGTGTAGCCCTTGGAAACTCCTAACAACAATTCCCAAAAAGGCTGGACTCTGCTGACCTTGACCCACGTTAGATCACGTCACTCGGTGGGAACACCGTGGCCTAGTTCTGCCCCTTTGTTTGTTTTCCTCTGCGTCCCATAGAGCACAGGGACCTCTGCAGTAAAAACACAAGACAGTAGCAACGTGCTCGTGGCACATTCCTCGGTCTGGGAACGTCCTAACAAACTGTCACACGATCCAAGTAGTTGTTAATGGCAGGGGGAGGAAGAGACGATGGGATTAAAGACATGAAACTACAGCATGTGAGAGTAGCGACAAGAAATAAAATCTAATTTTTAATCCTCAGTGACAAGAATTGTTGTCCGCAGTCTTTTTTATTTTGCGAAAAAGTCCAAATTGACAAGAAGTAACTTTGTTGTTGTGTGTTTATCTTTGCATGCATCTGGGAATGAAATTATGATTCTGTTCATTTTTAGATGAGTTAAATGCTTAAAAGCTTAAGCAGGCATCGCAAGGGGTTTACATTTTCTCATATACTAGCTTAGTTTTCACGAAATAGGGTTTAACTGGTAAAAATCTTAGTCTTAGCTGATCTAATTGTGTCTCTTTTACCCCCGATACATGATTGCATTCTTCATAGAACAACAACCACATCACATTATATTTCATCTGCTTCAATAAAGTCCAACTAAGTGACCTCATGCTCTCTTTTCTTTTGGCCAGACTTCTTTATCCTCTCACTAGTGAACCATGAAATGAAAACTAAAATGTGTTTCACTCTATAACAGCTCACAATTTCCCAATAACACAAGAGGTGACACTCCTGCTCTGTGTTAGTTTTGTGAATCAGTTTGAATCTCACTTATGAATATTTCTTTACAGATTCATCCCTGAAATCTTTATTTGTCCTGCTGTGGTGACATCCGGTGAAAAGACAATACTTGAGAATAAAGGGCTCCTGATCTGTGGTGTACTCTCACAGCACACTAAGGCTGAGGGGAGGGGGGGCCTGTGGTGTTTTCCCCTCCAGTTTTGGAAGACTCAAATTATTTTGAATGGTTGCTCTCATGACATTGAGGGGTACTCGAGGAGATTAGTGGTACTGTGTGGCTGCAGTCTGTGGCTCATTATGTCCATTATCCTTAACCTGATTGGATGGCTGACAGAACGAAGAAGGTCTAAAGAAGCAGATGTGTTTTCACTTGATCCGCACAAAGTCTTTATTAGTTCATCTTTGTTGTTGTTTATTGTTGTCATCACAACATATTGGATATTGATTTGATCAATTGACAATAACAGGAAAACTGAACACATTTGACATTGTATGTAGACAAGTGACTTATTTAATCATTATATATATATATATATATATATATATATATATATATATATATAGTTAAAGAGTAAAGTTATGTTTCCACTTACACAAATAAAATCTGTTGTTTCTTTATTCTTCCAGCATTTTTCTGTATAATAGTTTGACATTTCGGGAAATACTGTAAGCTTATTTGTTTTCTTGCTGAGAGTTAGATGAGAATATTAATACCACTCATATTTCTGAGAATGGTATGAATTTTTTTATTTACCTCTCAGCAAGAAAGCAAATGAGCTTATTCCCCAAAATGTCAAATGATTCCTTTTTACCATATTTTTCCCATTATCCCTCAACGTCCTCCACCCTGTCTTATAAGCAGGAAACCTTCCTCCTTCCCACTGTTTCACTGTGCTTTTACAGCCTGCTCACATTGTTTACGTACACTCTGTACACTTACCACCCACTGTGGAAAAAAACACGCTCAAGTGGAAATAAAAACACCCTGTCAGGGCTCCGTATAAAATGCAGGTTGAAGCCGTGGCATTTGCATAAGCAGTCGATTAACTGTCAGTTAAAATGTGCTGTTCTACAGCGTTAGCATTAGCGGGTCTCATGGCTCCGTGTGGTTGTTGGTTGTAAAATGAAAGTCTCTGCTGACACAAGCATCAACAACAGCCGCAAACACTTAGCCCGCTTCAATTAGAAGAGCAGTGCATTACCAGACAAAACCACTGTCTCCTGGACTGTGAAAAATCAATGGCTGACACTGACACCGAAACACAGCAGTCCATCATCTCAACAGAGCTGCACATTGTAAACACAGCTTTAGTTTCTCTTAAGGGAAACATTGTGGGAGTGTGTCACTTATGAGAAAAGTTGTACTGTGCAAATTGTCTAGCATTTATCTCTACATTTTAAATGCTACGTGTGTTTGTTAGCATCGTTGGTGCGAGGAGCCAATGCCTGTGTTTCTGCACTGTATGTTGCACTGCATGTTTCCTATTTCACTCAACTGTATTTACTCTCATGCTAATCCCGCCAACTCACCCTGTAAATATAATGCTTTTAGTTATTATGTTGGTATCAATAGAAACTGTTGAAATGTGTTGGATAAAGTAGATTTGTATCTTTAGTTCTTAATGTATTTAATCCCAGAAATAATAAAGTTTTACAGGAATTATTAATTTAATTATTTTATTGTTTTTTGAGTGCACAATATAGTAAAAGCTGAACAGTCTTAAGTGACATGAAATCATTGTGAAACTATAGTTTGTTGGGATTCAGCTGAAAGTGAACAAAAGAGACAACCACACTTTGCACTCCTCACTTGTTCACATTTGACAGCTGTATGTCCTGGCGTTCACCCACCCAGAGGGCATCATCACACCGGTCCGTCCACCACCATCTCACCCCCACTCTCGCCTTCATCACCTCTATCTGTTAAACCGTCAAGCTTATGTTCATATCTGCAGAACCCTCCGGCATCCTCCACCTCCTTTATAATCCCAGCAGAATCAGAATATAGTTTGTTGCCCCAGCAGACAGACAAAGGGGCTCAGTGGTTGTTGTTAGATTACACGGGCCTGATACTGTCTCCCCCCCATTAGAACAGATCAATCGTAATACTGCTAAGCTGTAACCAGAAGGGTGGGAGGGCATGAATAACACCAGATTTCTACACGAGCACACACTGAACACACACATGGGAAGATGTCAGATGATTTGAGAAGCACTTTGCAATAAAACACCCCTGTGGGGAAGAACACTTTTGATTTGTGACCCTTTAAAGATGCGAGCATGGCCAGAGGTGTGATGCCCCGTTGCACGTGTGAAAGCACCAGATGGATATTGTAACTAACAAACATGTATTTATCATAATTAGTATGTGTTTGATATTTGCTTTCTTGCCATGAGAAGATTGATACCACTCTTATATTTATATTTGTATGAAGCTACAGGGTTTGCTTAGTTTAGCACAAATATTGAAAACGGGCAAACAGCAGTGCTATCTGATGTCTTACCTGAGAGTCAAGTACTCAGGGTAAGAGATAATCAAATATTTGCTATTTTAAATAGTATTTATTAGTTATTTATTGTATTTTCTTCTATTCTATATATGATTTTTGCTAATACACCAAAGTATGTGAAAAATGTGAAAACATTTTGTTTTCACATTTCTATTTGAAGTGGTGGAAATCAAACAAATTAAGCTTACAAATATTATATTTCAAGCACAAGTGAACAACTTCTAGAACAAAATAATCTACTGTCAGCATAAAACACTAAAATAATGCATCAAAGTAAATCCAGGGATCGTTCTGCTTTTTAAGGAAGCATTCTACCATTAGTAGATCTAAACCTTCCTCAAACAGTGGTTACATGATAACGAGGGCTGTAGATGTTTATGTGTTGATGTGCATGTGTGGCTCTATTTGGCTAAACTATTTGACTTCTTTGCTGTGGTTTTCCTGACACCAAACTGCTCCTGGTGATGTGTTTTAAGTGACTGCGAAAGATTAAGAATGAAGCAATGTTTCAGTCTAACCTAACGTTTACATGTGTTGAATATCAGCTGATCTTCTGGCTAAAGTGTATACACGCACATAATGTATATCTGTATATACATTATATATTCTATCCAACTCCCCACGGCTAAACGCATTCTTTCACTTACCTGCAAGAAGAAGGACAGTGATTTCATCAAACAGTACGCTATACTGTCGTTGTTTTGGGGAACGGCCATTGAGTGCTTTGAGTGCTGATGGATCTGTATTGATGATCCTTTGTGGGAGGGCTGGGCCAAGTATTGATTAGAAATCTACATAAGGTTCTCTGAAAGTAGTTTACATTAAGAGGTCAGGAGAGAAAAACTGCTGCTGATCAAGACAAGGCGAGGAGGATTTGACTTTCTTATTTGTCGAGGGACACAGAGTTTGTCGAAGGGATCAAGAGGTCAAACTGCTTAATAGGATTTTTTCATGAGCAACATAACTGCGATTTCCCCCATTTGATAAAAAAAATAAGAACACAATCAAAAACATTTAAAATATCTTTAATCATTGGATAAGCTCATATAATTTACATATTGCATAATATAATTCTCAACATTAATGAACATAAACAGTTATTTGTTGAACATTTCCACTTCACGAAAAAAAAAAATTCTCTGACAAATTGTATAACAAAATAATAAAAATGCATGTACCATGGAAATAAAGCAGGTTATTGATTGGACTGATCCAGTGAACTACAGTCGGTCTCTTTTATCTTTCAATCCTCTAAGCTTTGTGTTGCCTAAGTAAAGTTGGATCCGATTCAGAGCCCAGTGTGCACTCAGTGGGGTTTATTTCAATTCACGGCCATTTCTTTGAGCAGTTTGAGATGTGAACAAAACCCACACAAGGATAAAAAAGATTCAAGGAAAGGAAATGCTTAATGGCTCTCTTTCAGGAGCTGTCAGGTACCAAGAGACCCACGTCAGTCCTGGGATAAATTGTGCTTGTGTGTGTTTGTGTTTGTATATGTGTAAGAGGAAGGAAGAAAACAGCAGGACACCGGGAGTGGAAGCTTCCTTTTAGCTGCATGCTGTGTGCATTGGTGTTCAGCTCACTGTTTATCCCTCTATTCTGCCTCCAGGGAGACACAAATAAATTTGTTTTTAGCTTTTCGAAAAAGGCCAAAACTTGTAGGAAGAGGGCTCTTGACTGCATTTCAGGTGGCTAATAGAAAGAAGTGGCTGAACTGTGTACTAATGCAGAACAGAGCAGTGGGAGTGTGAGAAGAAGGAAACAAAAATGGCTTCAGGTTAAGTGAACTATGCATATTTTGTGCTGCTTTTAAAATGAAAAACGTGCATATAATTGCTGATACCTTGAGGAATATAATCATCATCTGAAGCTTTTGCTGGTTTGTGATTTCTGCCTCTTAATTACTCTCAACACAGTTAATCACTCCCTGTAAAATGTATATTTTATTACAATAGAAAAAGGATTGTTTTGAGCCCAAATTGTCTCTTTGTCGGGTACAGAAAAATCAAAATGTTTGATTCTTAACTTAATAATATCAAAAGTTCAAACACTTTGTCGTGTTAACAGTGTTGAGAGTCCTTTGCACAAGACTTATATTAGTCACATACTGAGCTGTCCAAGGCGATAAGAAACCTAAATATTATTTCATTTAGTTATTTATTTAACCAGACATCGCTGAGATTTAAAAAATCATCTTTTTAAAGTTTTCAAGAACAAGAAATAAGAATTCTGAACTAACTCTTTTAAGGTAGCCAGATTAGTCAGCCTGTAGGAATGTTGTTTAATAGCTAATGCATTGGATATTAAATCTCCTTCCTGATTCTTGTTCAGATTATAATGATATGGATGAAAATGGGTACCAGTTTCTAATAAGACACCAATATTAAAGTGCTTATATTATATTATATTTGTGAGTAATTGCTTTGTTAATGTTTAGTTAATCATTTACCAATCCTTCATCAGTTATGAGCATTAATTAGAACACGTCTTTGTTTGTGAGGTTGTTAAAATCCCATTAGTGGGTGTTTATCTTTTTTAATTTGTATTTGATAACCATGCAGGTACATTTTTGCTATCCAATCAATGCTCATGGGATTGTAACTTTCTAAAACTCCACCATGTTTGCAGTTGTAGCCTAAATGTTTATAGGTTGTCTGCAGCCCTTTTTCAAGTAATAAGGTATTTTTTTACTTCCTGGCAACATTTGTTATGATTAATGGCTTATAATTGATCTACACAACCTTAATAAACAATTAGCTAACTAAACAACTTACTTACTTATAAAGGGTGCCTTGTTGGAAATTAAAGTGTAATCAGGATTCATCACAAATCACCTGAAAGTGAAACTGTTGCTTATCATTCTGACATCTCATCTCTTTTATCTCACCTGCCATCCTTCAGACAGTACTGCTACACCGACACCAGCGCCGCAGTAAACTTTGTTTCATGTCGCCACTGGAGCTGAAGCCTGCTCGCTCTCATCGTCATGGCAACCGTGTGGCTATCCACTCGTCTGTGTAATCATGCTGTTTGCCTTGCTGCCCAGAATAGCTGGAGGGTGCCTGGCACCTGAAGCCAAGGCAAACACACCACACACTGGGCATCGGATACATCCTGGACATCATAAAAGGATACTGGTAAGATTTCAGGGAGCGAGCCTGCTGAGTTTTGTTTAACTCCATTATTTAAAAAAATACTGGAAAGTTTTGACTGAAAGGTATTTGCCACAAGCTTAGAAACACTTCCATTATTATCCATGTACACAGCAGATATTATCCCTCTTTCAAAAACAATCAAGCCACAAGCGATTTCTCCTGGCAGCTGTCAGCAATCATTAAATCTCTGCCAATGAGCGGTTTGAAACATATTCTAATTTTAAACTGGAAAACACATGACATCTTGGGCTTCAGTGTACCTTCACAGAGACACACTATAGCTTCATGTAATGTGTTTTACAGGTTTGTTCCCAGCACTAAAAAAAATATTTTCTTCTCCATATGGCTTTTCAAATTTGGAAAGAAAACCACAAACTAGCAGAGCAGACAGTCTCTTTGGCATGCAATGTTGCTTTACAGCCAACCCATATGTTAAAAAAGGGAAGGAGGTTTCATATGACTTCATGTCTGTGGCTGGGTGATATACCATGGCTGAAATGCTTATCCAGCGATGGATAGATGCTCTTCTTTTTGGATTCAAAGAGATTTAGAGGGAAAGAAACTCGTCCAAAAGTTCAAAGTCCAGTTTGAGCACAGTTTTCCTCTCCTGTCTCCAGCACCGGCCTGCAGTCGCTGTTACTGTGGTGCTGGCTTTATGGTGCTGTCTCAGAGCGAGAGGGCATTGTGTGTGCATGATGTGTGTGTTGGCACAGACCGAGCATTTCCATTGAACCAGTGTGGTGTGGAAAGTGTGATGAAAAGAAAGGAAGGAGGAGGAGGAGGAGAGAGGAAACACTTCAGTGACTCAAACAAATGGAGATGCTGAGTTTAACTTCTTACTGTAGCTGCCTTTAAAGATTTCTTTACAGTAAGACTTGGCAGAAAGTGGTTAATCAGATGGACCGGCTTTAATTGACTCCAAGTCAACATGTTATAACAACCAGTTGAATTGTATATTAATACAAGCAGTTTAAAAGCAGTTAACTCTTAACATGGAGTGAAAGAGCAACAATTGACCAAATAGCAACAACAGGCCTGTCAAGCTTTGGTTTTCTCCACATGTTGAAGTGTAAGGGCTGGATTAAAAAGTGTGTTTAATCCATTCCTACTTTAATATGATATTTCCCCACTGTGTGATGTTTCTTATAGCCTTTTCTCTTTTATGGTAAAAATTAAAAATAGTGTTTGAAAATACAAACAAGTGTGTAAACTAAGCATTCAGGAAATAAAGGGAAATTAATTGATTTGTAACATAATTTTAAAATAACATATTGTACGTTTTAATCTTTGAACTTGGGGGAAGGATATCAAGTATTTTCAAGTCAAAAGGCTCAAGAGAAGTCACAAATCACTGGCGTTAAAGTCCAAGTTGAGTTGCAACTCTTTTTAGATTTTTTCAAGTCGAGTCTAATCATAACTTTGTGTCTTCAATCTGACTCGAGTCCACACCTTTGGTAGTAGTATGCAGTGCATATTTAAGTACCCTTTTACAAGACTACTCAGCTGAAAACATTAAAAGGTCAGCTGGGGTGGTATTTTCAAACAATTCCTATAGCTAGCATTAGCTTAATTAGCTAGCTGGCTAGAGTGGAGCGGATAAAATTCATTCAGACGTCAAAGTCAGCGGTTGTCGGCTAGAAATGAGGAGCCTGCTTCTGTCTACTTAAGTCTGACATCTTAGACTCATTGTTTCAAATAATACTAAGAATTTCAAGTTTTATCATTATTAACCGTAGCTTATTTATATGCCATGCGAGAACAAAAAAGCTTCACAGTCTCAACATAAACCAGGGAGAGTGGGACTTATCTTACAGTCAAAAAAGAATGTACAGCGAAAACAAATATCTCCAAGACTCTTACGATGTACTGAGGCTGGGTATCAAAAATGTGTCTATACCGAGTATCAAAACGTCAATCGTTTATGGTATATAATCGGCACTAGTATTTCAAACAATACCCATCACTAAATAGACAGAGCTCATGTGTAACATTCTTTAATTGGAGCTGTGCAACGTTTTGATAGGGGTACAGACGTGTACAATACTACCATACATTTACTTTAATATCAGATGTTCATGTTACAATGAGCTTCTTTTTGTTTTTTGACAAGGCATAGGCTTACTGTAGCATAAGTTATAAAGTTATATACCGATGATGTAATTTGTTCCCCACTGTTTATCAAATGTGTTGCTCTACCCCTGCAGCATCAACATGACTAACTGCAGACCGGTAGGAGATGTAGTAACACTGATGGATGAGCTAAAAACGCTTGAAACCTTTGAGTCTATTCTTATCTGAACCTGAGAGGCCAGCTGTGCTCAGACAGGCAGTCGACATCTGTCTCAAACGCACACACACACACCCACCCACACACACACACACACACACACACACACACACACACACACACACACACACACACACACACACACACACACACACACACACACACACACACACACACACACACACACACACACACACACACACACACACACACACACACACACACACACACACACACACACACACAATCATCCCCCTGTCAGTAGTTTTGGAAACAATATTATTTGATTTGAGAAGAGGTTGCTTATGTAAGCGACTAGAAAGGCTTCAAGAAATATTGCTTTTCTTGTCTGATTGTTTTAGGTATTCCACACGATTTCTCAAGATTTAACCAATAAAGCTCTCAGCATAGGACATGCAATATCAACAGAGCCAACATTACACATTTGCCAGTCGACACTCACATGGCGAGAGCACACAGACTGTTGGTCAAGCCATTTGTATACGCAAGCAAGAGGCCAAGAGGAGGCAAAAAATAACACGAATAAAATGAGTCAAAATAACTCAGATTATCATAACAGCAGTGCAGTCATTTTAGGAGGGACAAGTACAGGCATATGTAATTAAGGTTTACACCAATCAGGCACAACATTTGCTTAGAAAAACTTACACAGGTTACCAGAACGGTTAAAATGAAATAAAGAATTCAGCCATATTCAGTATTTGCCTAACAACCAGTCACGACTAGTACCTGATGCACAGAGTAGCTGTATTGCGATTTAGTGAATATACAATATTGCAGATGATTGGATAATCACTGTAGGTATTTAGCTCCACAAAGACACAAATGAGTACATTATTTCTCAATGAGGGACATTTTTACTAACCTCAGTGCTCTGTTTTCTATTTTAACATCTTCTATTTTTTGTCAGGCAGCTATGAGTTTGGGGAGAAACACACTCACAGAATTATCACAAGGTGTTTAATATTTATGTTTTGTTAATAATTTATCAAGTAATATTGCTTATAACCATCACATGTTTAGTTATATTGTCTAAGACAAAAGGTATGTACCATGAATTTAATTTCTGACTAAAGAATGGTGGGTTGATAGGGGAAAACTTTGGTCTTCTACTCATTTACATGCAGTATAATCGTCTCTATCAGTGCTGTTAGTAGTGGAGTTTTTGGCCCACCACAGGAAGTATGAAGTAATTAAGGAGATCCCAGAGCAATTTTCTTAAAGCAGGTCAGAAATCTGTGTTGTGCCGCTGGGTTTTAATTATAGGTTGATTGTAAAAAGAGAAATTGTAGCTCATGGGAATTATTTTTCTGGATGAGAAAGTCAAATTATAATTCAAATCTAATTTACATTGGTTATGTCAAGCAATCTGAATGACTGTTTCAGCTCTCCAGTAGATCGTCATACTGTGCAATAGAAAAGGAAAAGAAAAGAAAAGTAAAGAAATCAGGGAATAGAGAGAAAGAAATATGTCACAGGATTTTAAAATGAATTGTTTCTAATTGTGTGTGAGGCAGCCCAGTTGGGCCAAATATGCTCAAAATCCTGTAATGTGCATCCAGCATAATACTGACATCAATGTTTTATAGAAAGTTAGTGCGGTCACAGGAGGGAACAACAGGACAAGGAAAAGTTATTCTTTGTCTTTCAAACCCAGTGACTGTCAGCGAGGAAAGCCTCACTATGTGCATTTCACAACAGCATTCGACGCTCCTTCTTCTACCCTTCAGTGATCTGGTCTTTGATGTTACAGAGGGGTCTTCAATAGTGGCTTTATCCCCATCTGTTATTATCCTTCTTACAAAAACGTCACATCTTCTTGCGACTGCACCCACCGCCAGTGCGCGTCGTACTCCAGATGCATTTTGCCGTTCATTTTGCAAGTATCCAAGTCGATCTTTCCGTTTTTGTAAGGTTTGAGTTTTGGGCTCTGGTTGTTTCCCAGTTTCTCATTGAGGCTGGGGCGGGTTGGGCGGGTTGGGCGGGTTGGGCGGGTTGGGCTGCTTGGGCTGCTTGTTTGCGTGATTAGTTTCTCCAGGGCGCCATTAGCCTTGATGTCTTGTGATTGGGTATTGGCCTTAGAAACTGGGCTTTCTTTACCAGTATCTGCAGCCTTCGTCCAGACTGGAGCATCTTGTTTGGGGCCTTCAGACTTGGCTTGGGGAAAGCTGACAGGAACAGCAGTTCCATTTTCACTTACCCCAGCCCGAATCCCACTTCCAGCCCCAGTACCAGACCTCACCCCTACCCCAGCTCCTGTAACCATGGCCCCGGGGCCTCCCCCTGTCCGGCCCCCAGCTGTAGCCTCTGAGACCAGCAGTGTAGAGGAGCAGATGACCGACTCCGAGCTGGAGGGGCAGTACTCATCCATGTCATCCGCCAGGGTGTCCAGATAGCTGCCGATGGAGATGTTGTCCAGTTTCTCATTGGGGTCCTGCAAGCTGCTCCAGGAGCCTCTCCAGGAGGTGTCGGGGCCATCGCCCAGGCTGTACTGGCTGCTGGTTAGGCTGCTGCAGCGGCTCGTCAGTGTGCTGCGCTCCTCCAGCAGCCATTTCACCGCCTCGATGCCTTCATGGACCGCCAGCAACTGCTGCAAGATCTTCACGTCCACAGAGCGCAAGTGAATCTGTGGAGAAAAGGAGATATGGGTGAAATTACAAAGTTTCTGACTATTTTCATTCAGTATCAACACATAACGTTTATGTTTTGATCGTCTGCAGTTTGCAATAGGGACATTTTACATAGGAGACAGAAAAACCGAACCTGGGGAACCACAAGGACTCTGCAGATATTTATTTTAAGCATTCTGCCTTGGCTCCACAGGCAAATGCAAACATCATTATAATGCTATTAAACCTTTGCAGATTACCATAATTAGAAGTAAAGCATAACAGAATCTGGCAGGTCGAGTATACACAACAACCAGTGTGGACACAAATAAGGTGAAGGGAAGGAGCTAGGAGGTGGAAATAAAATAGAATAGAAAGATAGATAAACTGGTAAAAGAGAGACAAGATGGTTTAAAGAAGTGGTGAATGAGGCTATTTAGGTTTTAACAGGGATATTTTCACCAAAGCTAATTTTGCAGGAGAAGCTATTGAGTTATAGACATTTGATACAGGGGAAAATAGGACACATTTGACCAGAAAATCAAGAAAATAGAGATGTATAAATGCCCTGTAAATGGTGGAAAAAATACTCAAATGTTTATTTAGTCATGAGGTTATCTGGTATAATAAATAAATAAATGATTAATCAGAAAATAGCCACTGGTGTCTTCTAATATGATGGGTGTGTGTGGGAGGTTAAAAAAGCTAAACGATGAATAAGAGGAAAAAGACGGCTGCGGTCATGGAAAATTCCTCCCCAGAATACATTACAGAGGTCTGCGGTGAAGCGCAGGGCCAGGAGGTGATATATGGCACTGACATTCAGAGTTATCCACCCCTCCCTGCAGATAACCAGTCCCTCTCAAAACTTAAGCCTCAGTCCTTCAGTATCTCAGTATCTCAGTTTTTCTTAGTTACTTTTTCTGTCTCTCACTGTGGCCCCACAGAGTGTCGTTCTTTCTCAAGGCTAGCAGCTCTGTTTTCTGCAGTCATATTGTAAAATTAATAGTTTTATAAATAGCATATATTACCATACCAAGTGTATGTTCTGTTGTTTGTATTACATAATTACAGTTACTTTCAGACAGGTTTCATACACAAACTTACAATATATATATATATTTGTACATTTTATATTGTCTGTTGTTTTGTCATATATTCTACCATGATGAAGTATTCACATTATTTACTTAAGTAAAAGTACCAATGTCGTATTGTAGCCATAACTGTTTCAAGTAAAAGTCCTGCATGTAAAACGTTACATAAATAAAATGATGTAAGCATGATACACAAAATGTACTTATAGTAACAAAAGTGAAAGTACTAAATCCAGTAACTGGTAACTTACTTAGTTACATTCCACCTTTGTGTTTTACTAAACTAGCTTGCAGGGTATACAAAATGCACAGTGTTATAATACAATGCTATATAGAAAATATTCTGTATATAATAGTCAGACAAAATACACAAACGTTGCATGTTCATACACAAACTATAAATTACAAACATAAAAACGTGTTAAATGTGGTTGAATAATAGATGTAAGTGTCAAAAACGGCACGTTCAGCAGTTTTTCCAATTTTAGGGACCACAAGACCTTTGCTCTCTGACCTTTAGGAGTCTTTGTAAAACCTCTCTTATTCCCTATATAGAGTCCTTATGACCCTTCAGGTTATGTCAATAAAACAGTGGAGAGGAACATATTGATTCTTCCAACCTGCCGAGCTGTTTATCTCTTGGTCCTGCATAATGTTAGCATCGATGGTCATGCCTCCAGTGGAGCGATGCATCATTGTAGATTTAGACTGAACAGTTTTTCTCTCATGATCCTCAAAAAGACAAGAGCAAACTTCTCCCCGAAAGTGTGTTTAAGAGTCTGAGATTCTTCCATCTACAAGGAAAACTGTATATGTACACAAAACAATATGTCTCATACATCATCTCTATGTGTATGAGCTGACCTCTGTTTAAACTATTCACTATTCATTGTAGGGTAAAACTACTTAAGCACATTAGTGTCTTCCCCTAATTGTTCTTAGTATCAAGCCCACTGCTTAAATACTGTAGATGGGTGGTTTAGATCAGTGGTTTCCAAACTGTGGGTTGAAAGCCCCCGAGGGGTCAAAAGATAAAACCGAGAAGTCACATGATGAGGTACAAAAATCAAAATGATGTAAATGTTTCTAACTTTTCTCTAATGTTTTGCTTTTACCACTTCAGGCTGCTAAAAATCTTTCAAATTATACAATCAGAGAAGGAAAAATACCTTTTTAGTTGACATTAGGCAACAACCTTTGAAGAGGGGGTCACAAGCAGCTTTATTTCAAGGAGTCGAAAGCCACAAAGGTTGGGAACCATCAGTTTAGACAATTCAATATGATCATTTATCCTCTTTTAGTGGAATAGTATCGAGATGAAATCATCATATTGAAATATCGTGATACATAATTACGTTGTTTGAATTGATTACAACAAGCACATACTAACTCACATTTCTCAGAAAATCTGATGTGAAATATTTTGAGGGAATCTCATTTGAAGATTGGGTTTTGTTTTTACATCACATTTTACATTATAACTCATTTCAATGCGATTAACAAGCAGGACACCAGCTAAATGAAACTTGTCTTAATCTGATTACGCTGTATGTGTGTATGCATGTAAACATACTCAATATATGAGTAGCTGGAAATATATATATATTGTTTTGCATATATATATAATTTAACTTGTAACTGTTCATTTTGCTCATTTAAGTTCTTAATAAAATGAAAAAATGCTCAGTACTTTTCATACAGGAGTATCAAAAATAGGCTTTACATTGTGGCTATTTCATATAGACTATTTATTTATTGACTTAACAGAAAACATGCTATATAGTGATATATATCTTTATCGAGAAATGAAATGACCTATATTGGGATAGTAGATTTTGGAGCGATATGGCCAAAATGTTCTCTACCAATACAGGACATTTTATTTCTTTACATTCATTTCAAACATACAGCCCGCTATGTTACCAATGCCATGTAATACGGACCTACGTCATTGGCTCAAACACTGTTACTTAGTCAGATTGCCTTGAAACATAAATGGGTTGTTTATGTGACTTTTGAGTACATTGACTTACCCCAACCCTAAACCATAACCACTACGTTCCTAACCCCAAACCTTACCCTAACCCAAAGCATTACTTTAATTTGAACCAAAAAACAAGTCTTAATCCAAAAATACGTCGATGGTTAAACTTGTGGAAGAGTCCCCACAAGGCCGAAACCCCACTTTTTCAGATTCCACCTCCACATCCGATGCTAGCACTTCCCTCTCACTGTAGCTCTCTGAACACGATGTTAGCGGTTTACTGAGGAGGGTTCAACCTTATTCGTTTTGAGTTTGAAAGCATCTTCCAAATTAATGTAATGTAAAAATGTTAAATAATCGATAAAAACAGGAACACACACCATTTAAAATGCAGAAAAGACCGCTGGAGCAGGTGAGGTGAAGCAGAATGGAAAATAATTAGCTGTGTGGTCAATGTGCTGCAGATCTGCTGATGCCAAAGTCACACTGTAGGCCAAATTAAAACTGGCAGAACTCTGACAACAGACGATGAAGGACAAAGAAATAAATAGAGTGATATGAAAGGCACACATAACATAGAAGATAGCTGTATAGATATATGCTTATTCATCCCATCAGTCCACCTCTACTGTACCTAAACACATAAAAGCACAGATTGCAGGGAGGAGTGCCAGACAAAGATCAACAACCGCAGCTTTTTGTCCGAGTGTGTGTGGCTGTAAACCGGCTGGCGTCCCGGGGCACAGTCAGACATTTGGGGTGGGGTTCAGGTTTGAGGTTTGAGGTTTTTTTTTCAGCTGGCAGAGACTGCCTAATGAGGGTGGCAGTAAACGCAGCTCCATGTCTGTCAGCGCTGAGGTGGCACAATGCTAACGGAGCTGAGTGCTCCTGCAGTCTTTACTCGCTGTGCTGCTGAGCTGTCTGATAATATAGATACATTCACGGTTGGTCTCCCACTTCAGTGTTTCACTCATTGCTCTTTAGTTGGAAGGCTGCATTTTACTTCATAATCAGCAAAAAAACAGCTGTATCCTAACAAAACCAAAACAGTTGGTTTTAAGAAGTTATGAAGAAATGTTCTAACTTTTCTGACATTTTATGAACCAAACGATAAATCAACTAATCAAGGAAACAGTAAGTAGTTGTAGCGCTGCAATTAGAATAGATTTCCTCACAAATACAGTGCTGTTGCTTGTGATGTTATTAACAGAAAGGCTTTCTTATATTTTTTTTCAAAATCAGTGGCTTATAAACCTGGAAATCAATATTGTAAAATATAAAAAGGAGATTACATTATTTTGCTAAATTAAGACCTTTATGCAAATTGTGTTTCATAACCTTTTAATAAAAATGCCTACATGTCCTTGTGCCAAGAGTGAAATCCATCCAGTTTACATACACGCCAACTGTGTCTTACATTGTGTGTGATGCTGCTGTTCAAGCAGGAAATGTTTGATCTTTAAATTACTTACAGATTGATTACAGCCATTACTTATATGATGAACTCTTACAAATTCCTTACAGAGACGACCCACTTGAATGAATAAGGTCAAAAGGTTTTTATGAAACTACTCAGGATGAGAGCAGGGAGAGGACATCCAGGACTTTCGCAGCCTTGAAGACGGAAACACACATTAATCATCTTTTCTCATTTTTGTGCCATCATTACACGGCCAAACAGATTTCAGTTTCCCTGCTCGGGTATGAAGCCCAAGCACCTCCCGGCTGATCCATAGGATTCTGGAAAGCTTATTTTCCTGCCTTTTATATCTGGTACACAACATAACATGTGTATGTGCGAGTGCGTGTGCATGTATGCATGTGTGTGTGTGTGTGTGTGTGTGTGTGTGTGTGTGTGTGTGTGTGTGTGTGTGTGTGTGTGTGTGTGTACTGCAAACAATATTCAGCTAAACCATTCTTTATTTGAAATAAATCTGCTGACTCGGTGACATTTCACTTGGTCCAGGATTTTTCTTAAAGCAAATGCTGTTTTAATTTAGTTAATAATTTTGTTTTCATTAACTATTTCTACAAAATTAATTGAGTGAGACAAAGCAGAATTATATTACCAAGTTATTTCATTCAATATAAGATAAACATACAGTATAAGCATGTACGAACATGTACTTGGTGCTTCAATGTAACACAGCTGAGCTTCAGGAAAACCCTCAGCACAGAATACAAACAGGAGAAGATGACTGATGACTTCTCTACCTGAGGGAATTTGACTGAAGGTGTGTTTAAATCCCTGACTTTGACTGACCTATTTCTACCTCTTTGAAACAAGAAGGAACCAGTGAGACCCTGAATGTGCACATCCAACGTACCTTCAACAGCTTCACATTGTACACTAAGATCATTGTTGGAAAGTTTACTATTATGGATATTTTGCTGGACTTTGCTTTTCTGTCAGAATGTACTTTTCCTTA